>NC_091124.1:41867500-42060000 GCF_040183065.1 Periplaneta americana | reverse complement strand
TTATGATTTTTAATTTTCTATCACTCTCTTCTCAAATTCTTCCGATTTATCTAAAATTTTCAACCTAAATTATTTTTCGAGAACTTAAAATTTATTCATCTTCTCGTTTTTCTTTCTTTTCGTTTTGTCCTTTCCATTTTATTTTTCATCCTTCCATTCTCTATATCCTCATTTTTTTCTATTTCTATTTCCCTATATATACAGGGTGTTTCCGGGCTAGTGTTACTAACTTTCAGGGATGATGGGGAAGTGCACATGTATCAATTGGACATTAGGAACCCTGGTCCGGAAATCACTGAATCGAAAGTTATAAGCAAAAATAGTTTCGGAATGTGTATGATGAGACTTTCCTGTGTTAAATTTAAACGTACCTTGTTAACATGTTTCGACATATTTTGGGTCATCTTTAGAACTGGTCGTTGTTGGTCTTGGCGCCTCTTGTCTCCTGTGAGGGTGCGTTCATAGTGTAGAGTCAAAGAGTGTATGCGTTTTGAAATTGATTTGTGTGTTGAGAATATCGTTGGGGTGTGTTTTTGTGTGTCTGTATATTTCAAATTGTTCTAGTGTGTTGAGTTTCTGACTTTTTGGTTGGATGTGCAGTATTTCCATGTCTGTGTTGATGTCTCTGTAGGTGTGGTTGGCATTTGTGATGTGTTCTGCAACAACTTCTACATAGGACAGACATGCAGATCATTTCAAACATGTTACAAAGAACACATCACAGCCATAACAAAATTACAAAACACCTCCACATATGCAGAACACATCACAAATGCCAACCACACCTACAGAGACATCAACACAGACATGGAAATACTGCACATCCAACCAAAAAGCCAGAAACTCAACACACTAGAACAATATGAAATATACAGACACACGAAAACACACCCCAACGAAATTCTCAACACACAACTCAATTTCAAAACACATACATTCTTTGACTCTACACTGCGAACGCACCCTCACAGGAAACAAGAGGCGTCAAGACCAACAACGACCAGTTCTAAAGATGACCCAAAATAGGTCGAAACATGTTAACAAGGTACGTTAAAATTTAACACAAGAAAGTCTCATCATACATATTCCCAAGTGATACAGTGTTAAAAGTTGTGTAATCAAGATGTATATAGAAAAATAGTTGCGTGGAAATGAAATAATTTTATTCCTCTGTACACCTTATTTATGTGTATTTATCTGTACATCTTACACATACTGTATTCATCTGACGTTGTTTACGTTGTCTACCTACAATATTCCTTTCAGTGCGCTGTCTGAGGAGTGGGGACAGAAAACTACACTAAAGCAATGCAGATAGCGTAATGTGTAACGGACATGGTCGGTCCTGATATGCACGTCTGTAGACAGCAGTGTATGTGCATAAGTTGCAGTGTCCAGTCGATCAGTCCTAGTGAAATGGAGGAGTACACGAGAGCGGAATATGCAAGACATGATTTTCGAATACGGATTACCTAATGGAAATAGAGACAAGCTCCTACCCACGTAGGAGACATCCGGCCCATACCATCTTTCCACGACTGTTCAAAAGCTTAAGGGAAGGAGGGCACGTGGTGCCAAATTACAATTTAATTTCCACACAACTATTTTTGCTATAACTTTCGACTCAATCATTTCCGGACAAGGGTTCATTATCTCAAATTGATACATGTGCCCTTCGCCATCATCCCTGAAAGTTAGTAACATCATCCCGGAAACACACTGTGTATAAAGGGTGGAAGTGAAATAATTCTGCAGATTTAAAGCAGCGATAGGGTACACTGAAATGAATAGAAAACCTATATTACGTTTTTTGCCTAAATGCACGATTAAATATTAGAAAACCGAGTCGGAAGTTTGAGCAGTCTGGCAACACGGCCGCCTGTTTCCTCTCGTAATAGGTCAACGAACTCAGGCCTGTCTGCCTTAGTGAACTAGTACAGTGGACTTTCCTAAGTTCGACAACTGAAAGTTCAGTCTAATAACGGTAGTGGGTGTGGCAGGTGAAATGAATACAATTCTTATTAGTTATCCATCAACGAATACAGTACTGTACTTGCATTTCCTGCCCGCCCCGAGACTTGTGTATGCGCTTCTAGTTCCACAGTGGGTTTCGACAGTTTCTTCCTACAAACGGCACAATTCTCAAATAGAAAAAGATGAGTTCATTAATTTAAAATCAGCGATTAAATATGGATGTCCTAAACAATAAAATATTCTGTTTTCCTTTAACAAATTTATCAACAGTAATCTCACTAGAAGTTTTGATTTATCTAGAGAAAATCAAAACTCGAGTGGGATTTAATTGACTATTACACGATTAGAAGAAAGTATATAAAGATTAGAAGTAACGAAGTACTACAATACAATAAAATATTAATTGACTTACGAAAATACAACTGTCTTCAAATGTATTATTGTACCATCTCAACATTACAAATATTACGCTAGATGCATGCTAGATGGCAGTAGTGTCTTTATACAGACACTGTAATGATTACTATTCAATAAATCTTAATATTAAACAATCTCTGATACGTGACTATCCATAATATCATATAGCAGAAGTTCTTTTTATCCTCTCAGAGCAGAAGCTATAACATAACCTAACTAATATACACGAGTGTTAGAAAAGTTTTAATTAACGACGATGACATAAAAAATAAACATGAATAATTTTAAAAGGAATAATTATTGAATGTACAATTTTCAAATTGTAATGTGGTTGGTGGTTCATTGATGTTATATTGGACGTGTGCGTAATAGAAGTGGAACTCGTTGATTTAGGCCTACATGGTGTATTCAACTTATTCAGAATTTCCTAATGAATAATTTTAAAAGGGATAATCATTGAATGTACAATTTTCAAATTTGAATATGGTTGGTGGTTCAATTGATGTTATATGGGACGTGTGCATAATAAAAGTGGAACTCGTTGATTTAGGCCTACATGGTGTATTCAACTTATTCAGGATTTCCGAATGGTGCTCTTCATTTATTTGTAAATCGGATTTCAGAAGATGCAAAGGTATGATCAGTGATTTTTATTAATTCTTGTTCTTGAATGCCAATGCGAGTCATATTTGAAACTGCTGTGCATCGACTGGAGTGATTTGTAGTTTTATATATATTTTTGACGTCCAGACCAGCGCAGTTTCAAATGTTGGCAAACAAAGAAACAAGTGCTAGGGACGCGATAAAATTAAACAAATGCTAGGGACGCGATAAAATTAAACAAATGCTAGGGACGCGATAAAATTGTGCGATAAGCAGCCATGATTGGTTGAAATACGTCCTTTCGTACCGTTTTATTGGTCAAAAGTAGTATGACGTAGTAAGAGTGTAATAGTCACTACAAAACACAGAATCAATTACCATTCAAATGGCAAAACCATTTCTTAGTGCCCGTATAGGGGCGTGTCTAATTCTCTCTACGTAAGCAGTCGAACTATAGGATGTCGAACTTAAGAGCTTCCACTGTACCTATTAACTGCTTTTCTGGCTACAATTTTGCAAGCTGGTCGCATCGGTCAGTGGCTTCAAATCAGTGGTTTTAAATAAAATTTACATGAAAACCGTCAACGGTATTGAAATACGCCAGAGAAATAAATTATTTTTTTACTAGATTTTCTATCGATATGGAGAAAAATCACGATCCTACTCGCAATAGTCACCGAATAAGAGAGTGTTAAACATTTGGGGATTTTTTTTATAAAACCATCAACTCTTCAATAACATGGTATTACAATTTTCTGTTATAAATAACATGAGCGTGTACTTAAAATCTAATATCTAGAAATAATAATGAGAACATAGGTAATGATTTTTCTCTTATACATTTTGCTGTTTTCCTAATTTTGAAACTTGAATTTTCAATAAGATATAACCGACAGTCGGGAGGATATTAAACGCAGAATAAATATGTGAATTGCCTGTTATTATTCGGTTGAGAAGCTTTTATCATCCAGTCTTCTCTCAAAAAAATTGAAAGTTAGAATTTATAAAACAGTTATATTACCGGTTGTTGTGTATGGTTGTGAAACTTGGACTCTTACTTTGAGAGAGGAACAGAGGTTAAGAGTGGTTGAGAATAAGGTGCTTAGGAAAATATTTTGGAGGCTAAGAGAGATGAAGTTACAGGAGGATGGAGAAAGTTACACAACGCAGAACTGCACGCATTGTATTCTTCACCTGACATAATTAGGAACATTAAATCCAGACGCTTGAGATCGGCACGGCATGTAGCACGTATAAGCGAATCCAGAAAAGAATGTGTAGTGTTAGTTGTGAGGCTGAAGGGAAAAATACCTTTGGGGAGCGAGACGTAGATGGGAGGATAATCTTGAAATGGATTTGAGGGAGATTGCATATGATGGTAGGGACTGAATCTTGCTCAGGATAGGGACCGATAGTGGGCTTACGTGAGGGCGGCAATGACTAATGCCTCTATACTTGTCACATTTCATTTTGTCCCCTTTGTTAGAGATCGTTGTTTTTGTTTTTTCCTTCCAGCTCTGAAATTCGCAAATACATGCAATAAACTGGTTTAATGAAGCGGTCTCCTTGTCACCACCTTCCAGTTCGTTGACCCAGCAGTTTGGAAGTGTCACTCCTCTGTCTTTTTTTAATCCTCTTAATTTTTTACAGAGTTGCTTACTTTATCACGCCTAAAGCACATTAGCATGAGGTTCAGATACGAACAGCAGTCTGCTCGATGAGGTGTGATCATTTTATTTACATCTTCATTCACCCGTCTTGACACTAATAGACAAATTATCACGTGAAGTGTCTTCTATCTACAACTGTATTTAATTGTCAACATAAATCTATGTGCCCAGTTCTGGTCAGTGAGCAATAGATTTTTAAAAGATAAATTCTAGGAAGAATAGGCCTAACATTATTGTTGAAGAAGTGGATATAGGTATGTTACATGTATTTTTTAACAGATGTTTTAACCCAAGGAATATAGATAATTTGTATAAAAAAAGCCGCCCTAAATAAGCTTTCGATAGATCGGCCTACTAATCAATTCATAAAGAATAATAAGTAGACAAAACAATTTTGTGACACTTGGAAAGAAAAAAAAAAACATTAAGATAAGAAAACGTAGGAAATCATTTACAATAAAAATTTTGTTGGGTACAAATGATTACTAATTATAGCTAAGGATGATTTTAACACGTGAGATCCTATGGCATCAATCGTTGCATCAGAAATTTTTTATTGTTTAAGTTGATTTAAAGTTTCACGTGGGATCGTGCCACGGGCACCGAACATGAGCCCAAAAACTGTCCAGTGTGTGATGTGGTATTGTGCTCCAAGATGCTGACAACAAGGCTCATATATGACTTGTTTTTCACGACACACCTCTTGTGGCTGTTGCTCATGGATCTCGAAACGGATTGTGGGATCAAGAATGACACCCTTATCCTTCTGCCGATCAATTATGATGATATCAGCACGTCTAGTAGAGCCATCAGAAGAGACGCAACCAACCTCCTCATAAACCTCATAGGAAGCATTCTGACGGATTGAAGCTGCGATGAGAGAACGAACCGTATTATGTCTGTTGATTCGGAGCAATTCTCCATGATGGCAGAAACCCAAGACGTGAGGAAGCGTTTCTTGCTCGTCGCATCTTCTGCAACGGGTTGAGTCAAGAGTTCTACTAGGGAGAGTACGTACAGGTATTGTATTAGTACAGTTCATCTTAATGGCTTGCGTCCACTGACTGCTCGAAAGTCCCTTTTTGGTTAGATCCACGAATTACCTTTCTTCCAGTGAGAATAGAAAACAACTCCCAAACCTTTACTTTTCAATTTGCTCCATTGATGAAAAGAATCTTCACGCAATGCTTTTCTTAGTTTTTGAGAAGAAATACGTTCAGAGCAATCGAAGGTAATTGGTAATTGAGGTAATTGGTAATTGTTTGATGCAATGTTCAATTTCGTTTGAAAGATTTCGAGTGGCTGCTACATGAGGGTTGTCAACGTGTAAAAGTCTTTGACAAATATTTAAGTGCTGAAGGTAAGCTTCCCACTGGGCTTTAAATACTCCTAAACCTCGCAATCTTCTTGGTGCATACAACATAGCATCCGGGGTGTCAATAGGAATGTTAATTATTTCCTTAACAGCGCTGCGAATTAATTTGTCAATATCAGATAGAAATTTCACTTTAAGATCTTTTAAAGGAGACAAATTATCATGTGAAGTGTCTCCTATCTACAACTGTATTTAATTGTCAACATAAATCTATGTGCCCAGTTCTGGCCAGTGAGTAATAGATTAAAAAAGGTAAATAAAATAGGCCTAACATTATTGTTGAACAAGTGGATATAGGTATGTTACATGTTTTTCCTTTTTTTTTTTTTTTAACAGACGTATTAACCCAAGGAATATAAAGAGTACTAACCCTTAACTTGGCAAAACTTCATTTTTCACATAAGTTTATTAAACTTTGTCGGACCGTAAAGAAAACAACTATCGCAATGTCCATATTTTTATATGTTGTACAATATTACAGTACTTACTTACTTTACTGGCTTTTGTGCGAGATCGTACGTATTTGCTTGGTTTCCGCAAAAAACCAATCCGCGGAAAGTGTAAAATTCCACATTTCACCTAAATTGCACTGTTAATTATTGTTTTTAAATATTTGCAAAAATTAAGTAAACTCTACAACTCCACTAAAGTTACTGCATTTGTGATGCAAGTAACATTAATAAAGCCGTGAAAAAATCAACAAGACCGGCAAAAATAACTTGCCGATGTTATTACTGCAATATGTTACATAAACAATACTGTTAAAATATTAAAATAAAAAAAACATCATTACATAACCTTCCCGTTTGTTTTAAGTTCGCATTTATAGACTGGAGGAAAAAAAAGACAGACGTATATCACACCTGCTGGAGTATAGTAAACACAGAAAACATTTTAAAGCAACAATGTTGAAGATAGATATTTTTGTTTTTCAAATTTGCCGTCATTGAACAGAAACCAAGATGGAGATTTCACTGCAACTAATTAGAAATTCCTCTTTCAGGTATGTAATAAACGATCTTCGCACAAAATAATGTACGATACACGAGCGGTATGTTTTCTTTCAATTCTCGGAAATTAAACAAAGCTCAACTACGTTTCGCTTTTTCAAACTTTTCCTCGAACACGAAAACTTCAAAATACCGCTCTTGTAACGCATATTACTATTAAGGGAACCGGAGGTTCATTACCGACCTCACATAAGCCCGCCATTGGTTCCTATCCTGAGCAAAATTAATCCAGTCTCTACCATCATATCCCACCTCCCTCAAATCCTTTTTAACATTATCTTCCCACCTACGTCTCGGCCTCCCCAAAGGTATTTTTCCCTCCGACCTCCCAACTAGCACTCTATATGCATTTCTGGATTCGCCCATACGTGCTAAATGTCCTGCCCATCTCAAACGTCTGGATTTTATGTCCCTAATTATGTCAGTTGAAGTATACAATGCGTGCAGCTCTGCGTTGTGTAACTTTCTCCATTCTCCTGTAACTTCATCCCTCTTAGCCCCAAATATTTTCCTAAGAACCTTATTCTCAAACACCCTTAATCTCTGCTCCTCTCTCAAAGTGAGAGTCCAAGTTTCACAACCATACAGAACAACCGGTAATATAACTGTTTTATAAATTCTAACTTTCAGATTTTTTGACAGAAGACTAGATGACAAAAGCTTCTCAACGGAATAATAACACGCATTTCCCATATTTATTCTGCGTTTAATTTCCTCCCGAGTGTCATTTAGATTTGTTACTGTTGCTCCAAGATATCTGAATTTTTCCATCTCTTCGAAAGATAAATCTCCAATTTTTATAGTTCCATTTCGTAGAATATTCTGGTCACGAGACATAATCATTTACTTAGTCTTTTCGGGATTTACTTCCAACCATATCGCTTTACTTGCTTCAAGTAGAATTTCCGCGTTCTCTCTAATCGTTTGTAGATTTTCTCCTAACATATTCACGTCATCCGCATAGACAAGAAGCTTGTTACGAAACCTAACAATATTACAGTATTGTGAAATTTTCATTCTCCTACCAATTTTTTCTATTGTTCTATTAAAATTATAGCAAACAGCCTATTAACCTATTGTATGCTATATGACAGCAGTGGCGAAAATGTGATCGTGCGCCGAGCCACTGTGTAACCTGCAACGTGCATAGCACCTATGGAGAGAAGCGGACACCCGAAGGTTAAGTGAAGCAACTGTCTGACTTATTAACGGATTTTCATTTTCCTTACTTCAAGCACTTAAATATAATTTTATACAATATAAGGTTACAAACTAATGTTTAGTACGTGCAACGAAGAAGGAAATGAACAATAAAACATAGGACACATTATCACAACCTAAAATTAACTGTCTTTAGAATGTCTCTGCGACAGAGTTTCAAAATCAGGAATTATGTCACTTACTGCCAGTCGTAGTTGATCACGAAGGTATTTGTCTGTCAGTCGTGATCTAACTTTGATTTTTACTATTTTCATTGTTGAAAATAATTTTTGACAAACGTAAGTTGTTGCGAACATGGCTTCAACAGAGCAAGCCAAAGAACGGAGCTTCGTATATTTATTTTTTTGGCAAATATTTGAAAAGTTCAACATTTGTCAAGTCCTTACATCTAGCTTTCATTTAACATTACATTGTAAATCTGTGAGTTTAAATTGAAGATTTAACCGCATTATTCGCACATCTACTGGAAAAAGATCGACGTACAGAGAAATAATAATAATGATAATAATGATGATAATAATAATAATAATAATAATAATAATAATAATAATAATAATAATAATAATAATGACAACCATTTAATGTTGCATCAGTAACATGTAGTAACTTATAATGCCGTTTTATGTTATACAATCGTTTTCCTCGTAATACTTGTGAACAAATCATACATTTAATGTTCTCATCATAATGGCAGCAAAAAAAATGCGTCCTCTCATCCTACTTGAAACTTTCGTTTTTGTAGAGGTACATGATTTCGAGAGATACATTGCGATGATATGCCACTCGCAAGTCAGAGACAAATACAAATGGAACGGCGTTTGACTCCAGTGAGTGAGAAGGTGGGGGTTGGGAGAGGTAGAAAGTAAGATAAATGCATAGCTATCATTGCGAGCCACAATGTGCTCGCGAGTCACATTTTCGCCACGGCTGCTATATGATATATTGTCAATTTAACGGTTAATCATGGTTGAAGACTTTATGTTGTTCACCATTCTAACGTAATACTTCATCATTTGGATTTCGTAATATTTTGATTATTTGGAGCAGGCGTTTCCATTTAGCGAGTTGTGATGCAAACGTGGGCATTGAGCACTGTAAGACGTAATACTTCCTCCCTCAACCTCTTCCACTACTCCCTGCATGACAGTGTGACTATGCTATCAGTAGCGCTTTTACCTTCGCAATGTCTGTATTGAAGTAGCCTATGTCATCCCCTGACGATTGTGAAGAAAAGATACGTCCATTCACAATGGGAGGAAAAATGTTATTTTCTGAGTATGAAATAAAATAATATTAAATGTCTCATTTGCTGCAAGGTTTTACACGGCTTTCCCAAACGTAATTATACTACGTCTTACTCCCAAAATTCTGATTTAAAAGAATGGTAAGTTCTACATGCATTGTTATTCTTATTCTTATTCTTATTATTATTATTATTATTATTATTATTATTATTATTATTATTATTATTAAAAATAAAATAAAAAATAAAAAAGTAAAAAAAAAAATAGGTTGCAGCCGCCAAATTACTCTTCAAGGAACGACCACTCATATAAATTGAGGGAAAGAAGACAGAGGACGGACACTGGAAAGTTTTCTTTTCTCAGTCGTACTATTAGGGACTGGAATGCTTTACCTGCAGACTTACCAATAACCAAAAATGTATTTAAAAATAGGCTTAAGGACTTTACTAATAGACGGTAGTATATTATACACACTACTTAAAGGGTGTAATTGATATCTTGTTATTTGAAGTGCACTATCAGTGAGGAAGTGTGTTGTGTCAGTGAAGTCTATTGTGTAAGTGAGGTGTGTTAGTGTCAGTGAAGTGGCTGTGCAAAGTATTCAAACAGTGAAATGGTTAGAAGTGTTAGTGAAATCAGGTAGAATCAGTGCAGTGAGTGAGTTGACAGCGAAATAAGTGTAGTGCCGAAAGGTACTTGTGCAGGTATGAACCTGTCATACTCGTGGGTCTTAGTTCGAACTTAGGGTTAAGATACAAATTAGATTTACTTTAAATGTTATTTTAAGTGACCATGCTTCATTTAATTTAGGATGCTCCTTGTTATTATTATTATTATTATATTATTATTATTATTTTATTATTATTATTATTATTAATTATTGTTTTTTATTAGTTGTGTTTATTATTAATTGTCATTATTGTGTGTAATTAGTTACCACTGCCATCGGGTATATACCCATTTGCAATGTGAATAAATACATATATATATATATACATTATTATTATTATTATTATTATTATTATTATTATTATTATTATTATTATTATTATTATTATTATTATTATTATTATTATATTCGTGTTGCCAACAGTAATACGTGAAAAGCAGAATACCTGTTTCAGAATTCGTGCATTTTTTTTATTTCTGTTTGGCGAGTTTCACAACAAATTGCAATTTTACAGCTTTTATACCAAGCCTTAATGTTGACTGACAGGTTGACTATGCTATTTTGTTACATAAAAAGTTGATTTTAGACAGTTTGTAAAATAACCGGTCTAGATGAAGACTTCTTATGACCATCTTCGTACTGACCACCTAACTGCAACCCCACCTACAAAAAATTAACTAATGTGCAACCTGGAAACTTGGTATTTCTCTTCAGTCTGATGTCATTTGTAAGTAACGGAATCTACGTTGAATGAGAATCTCTGACATTAGTTCGTATGGTTGCCATGGAGACGACGATTTGTGCGTTCTGCTTTCTTATGTTAAAATATCTCGGAGTGCAAATAGAATCCCTATCCTTCACTATATTAGGCCTAAATATTCATTCCTTCTTCATTTGTTTACCATTATTTCTTCTCAAAATTCTACTTAATTTCTTATATTAAAAAAAAAATTCTCTGTATCCTTTTTTAAGAGTGAACTGTGAAATATAACTTCCCAAATTGTCTAGAACGCTTCTTCTACGTTGAATGAAGATCTCTGACATTAGTTTGTATGGTTGCCATGGAGACGACGACTTGTGCATTCTGCTTTCTTATGTTTAAATATCTCGGAGTGCAAAATAGAATCCCTATCTTTCACTATATTAGGCGTAAATATTCATTCCTTCTTCATTTCTTTACCATTATTTCTTCTTAAAATTCTACTTAATTTCTTATATTTTAACAAAATTTTCTCTGCATCCTTTTTTATGAGTGAACTGTGAAATATGACTTACCTAATTGTCTAGAACAGCCTGCACAAGGTTTGCGCTCTCCGAGCCGGCTCACAGCTCATGAGCGGAATGCAGATATTAGCTGTGCTTTGTATATGGGTGGACTGGAAGAAGGAGTGAGCTCGTACAAAATATACACAAAAGGAAGTACTATTACGAGTGTTTATGAAATGAATTCCAGTTCAGTGTTTGCAAAACTATCTTCGACTATTATTAATTAAAAAAATATATTTATTTTACAGAAGTAATAGAAATCCTATAGCTACTTAAAGGCACAACATCATTTTGTTATATTTTTATTTATCAGTACATCAAAACGAGGTTTTATGATGTTGGCAGCTGAAAGGAACAGTAGCCTACTGATCGTAATGAAACATCAGTTACAGATGTTCGATGTCTGCCTTTATTAAAGTTGATTATAGAAAACAGTTGCTCACAAATATAAATGTTGAGCCAAATATAGCAATCATTCTCACAGCCAGCCTGTATAGTCGTGGATATTATTGCGAATGTTTAGTCTTGTAAAACTCAACCAGTATTATTCAAAAGATCTTTAGCTCTCAGGTCACATTGAAGATCAATAAGTTCGAGCTGCAAATCGTTAAATGTTATGTTCCATCTTTTAGATTCCTCCATACTGTACTGTAGCATTGGTAAGCAACGTGAAACCAAACAGTTACTGAGAATAGGCCTACACACTGCACTCCACTAGATAACTGAGTGGTCGTTTTCCTCTCTTTTACCTATAACAAGTGCATGTCACTCTGACATATCTTCCTCTCCGTTTCGGCGAGCGCTGTTTGTGCAGGCCTGGTGTAGAACGTTTCTCCGCTATATTCTATAAAGGAATCATTCCGTTTTCTATAGGTCTAAACTATAGGCGTAGTCTATTAATGTTGTATACAATACCAAATACTTCACCCGGAAACGATAAACTTATTTTGAAAAGTTACAATATTGCTATACTGCAGTCATCACCATAGTCGACATTCCCAGTAATGTAAATATTTCCAATATATCTAGTAGGTTTTATTATTTCAATGCAAACAGCTGAAAACAAAAAGGTCCATATATTCTTTCGATAGTTCTGCGCGTGTAAGAAGAGTTATGGATATCGTATCCCACCAACATAGAGTGAATGATCTAAGAAATCATTAGACGAACTGAACGTTCCAGAAACTGATTATAATACTTGTAGACTCATTATCGTTAATAAATAATTGAATTTTGTTCGAGAAACCGACCGTTAGAAAGCATACTTACGTCTTCAAAAAACAAAAACCTTAAAATATTAAGAACTTCGAAATAACACACTAGAACAACACGAAACATATAGACACACAAAACAGATACAAATGAAATTCTCAACTTACAACTCAATTTTAGAACACACACACTCTTTGGCTCCACATTACACTACACAAACACAACCCCACAGGAAACAAAACAAAAGGCGCCAAGACCAGCAACAGCCAGTTCTGAAGAAGTCCAATAGCAGGCTAAAACGTATAACAGGGTAATATAAAATTAAACACAAGAAAGACAAATAATACATTTTCCGAAGTGATATAGTGTTAAAAGTTGTGTAATCAAGATTTATAATTGTATTTATTGTACCAACCGACTGTACCTCCATATAAGGTACGAGTAAACAAGAGAAAATGAAGTAAGCCTACCCAGCACTTCTTTCCACTGCCTTGAGCATATAGTCACTGCATACCTAACTTATGTTTGATATGACCAAACACTGGGATTTGAATTCTCTAGATTCAAAACTCCCTAAAGACCATTTTGTTCATACTTGAGCTATGCCCACATAAGTGCTTGCTAAGAATGTTTTTTTTATTGGGTTATTTTACGACGCTGTATCAACATCTAGGTTATTAAGCGCCTGAATGAAATGAAGGTGATAATCCCGGTGAAATGAGTCCGGGGTCCAGCACCGAAAGTTATCCAGCATTTGCTCATATTGGGTTGAGGGCAAACCCCGGAAAAAACCTCAACCAGGTAACTTGCCCCGACCGGGATTCGAACCTGGGCCACCTGGTTTCGCAGCCAGACGCGCTGACCGTTACTCCACAGGTGTGGACTTGCTAAGAATGAATTCTAATGTTTTATATAGTTTTAATTTAAAAAACAGTAAAATTAAAGCAAAAGGTTTCTTAAAAGTCATTGTTAGGTTGAAAATATCCTCTATTTGCGACCAGTTACTGTCAAAATCCTTTAATTTGTTAAAGTGTATATAGGGATTTCGAATCTATAGGATTCATTTAATAATTAGCGTTCTTTAGAAACGAGTGTGTATCGATCCATTCTACAGATCTGAATAAACTGAATATTCAAATAAATGCACGGTCTCGCAAAGAACAGTTTTATATATTATCAAGTTCCAAATATTTCATTTAATATTTCCACGAGCCGCCACTGTGACTATGAGCTTGCATTCGTAGGAACACGTCACCTGAACTAATTCTAAAAATGTCATAATAATGATATCTGAGAGTTGTACTTCGTACCAGAACTAGAAGAAACAAAACAAATCGGGTTGGATTTGATTTTGATTGCCTGTTAATGGCGGCTGCATTAGTCGGGGAATGAACTCTTGCACAACAGCAGGAAATGTCCATTACCGAATGAGTATCATCAATTTAGTCCGCAAACAAGCGCGATCCGCCGCCCACTTATCTGCCTCTGAACAAATGTGCGAACTTCACAGCCTCATAAGTCAAACGACTCCACCCACCCCGGGAACCTAGATGCATGGATCTGGCTACAGGGCTCAGGAAAGTGGCAAAAACAACACTGTTCAAGAGAAACGACTCTTTTTTGTCTTAGACGTCTCTTTTCTTCTTGGTTTACTGTTATGTTGTCGAGTTCATCAGATAGCTGATCGTAACGTATGGAACCCACGCCCTCTAACGCCGGCTGTCAATATTTAGGTCGCATATATTACTGTCCATGCATCGACACAAATAATAACAACACTTATCTCTAATTGAGACAGGGAGATCAAAAACCCACTAACTCCAATTTTTGACAAAATTGAGTTATGGGCTCGATGATGCTTTTATCCATGTTCAATCTTTCGTACATTACTTTTAACACTTGAATATATATAATTGATTAAATGGCGATCTTACTCGTGTTAATTGTGCAAGCATGTGAGGCTTACAGCTGTTTCGGTGCTTCTTCACACCATCCTCAGAGCCTACTAGATCTCGGCGTCATCTCAAACTTCGCTGCCTGTTGTGTGGGTGCGTTCGATTGTTGAAAAGTGTTGAAATGTGGTGTCAAATAGTATGTGTGTTCTGAAATTGATCTGTGTGTTGAGAATTTGATCAGGGTGTGTTTTAGTGTGTCTGTATATTTCATATTGCTCTAATGTGTTGAGTTTTTGGTTTTTGGGTTTTATGTGTAGGATTTCCATGTCTGTATTTATGTTATTGTATGTGTGGTTAGCATTGGTTGTGCGTTCGGCATATGTAGATGCATTGTGTCCTCTGGTTATTGCTTTAATGTGTCCTTTGCATTGAGTTTGGAATGATCTGCCTGTCTGTCCAATGCAGACATCACCATAACAAAAGTTGACAACAAACACACCTTCAAAATATACAGAAAACCAACCACCACCACCACACACATACACAACACATCTAATCACCCCACACAACACAAACATGCTGCATTCAGGACAATGAGCCAACAACACTACAATGAAGTGAACACAATCAAATACATAGCACAAGAAAATGGTTACAACCCAAACATAATAGACAACATCATAAGGAAGACAAAACAAGAACTCAACAACACAAAAACACACCAAACACAACAAAAACACAAGAACACAAGAAATACATCACAAGATCGCATCCTCATTCAGAAAACAAAAATACAACATAGCATACCGAACAGAAAACACACTACAAAGACATCTCAACACACAAACAACACAAACAAATAAATACAACCACACAGGCGTATACAAACTCAGATGCAATAGTTGCGACTGTTTCTACATTGTACAGACAGGCAGATCATTCCAAACTCGATACAAAGAACACATTAAAGTAATAACCAGAGGACACAATACATCTACATATGCCGAACACATAACCAATGCTAACCACGCATACAATAACATAAATACAGACATGGAAATCCTACACATACAACCCAAAAACAAAAAACTCAACACACTAGAACAATATGAAATATACAGACACACTAAAACACACCCTAATCAAATTCTCAACACACAGATCAATTTCAGAACACACACACTATTTGACACCACATTTCAATACTTTTCAACAATCGAACGCACCCACACAACAGGCAGCGAAGTTCGAGATGACGCCGAGATCTAGTAGGCTCTGAGGATGGTGTGAAGAAACACCGAAACAGCTGTAAACCGCAAATGCTTATGTAATTAACACGAGTAAGATCGCCATTTAATCAGTTAGATGCTTTTTAGTTTGTCCCGCATGCTTGAAAGGCAAGAATACACTAGTTTCGACATTCATCTGCATCCTGGGGGCTGTTTTAAAACTCGTGGAAGTCAGAACTGCACTTACTCCATGGAATAAGGGAGTTTTTGCATTCTAAGCTTAATTTCCCGGTAGGTGGCAACACTATCGCTCAACCAGCTGAGTAAAGTGATACGATACGGTATTCAGAATGTCACAAAAATCTATGAAATGTAAGTAAGACTATTAAAGGCACAATATAGAGTCGATTAACTTCCAGAAACCCAATACAGATGCATCATTCCCCAGTCAACTAAAGTACAATTCAGCATTGCCATTGAAAGAAGAAAACAAAAGAACTTGCAAAATTTAATGCAGTTTATTTGTGAGGAAAGTAGGATGAGTTACCCAAATCTGTTTGCGGACAGTAATAATCTAGAATCTAGATGAACAGGAAGAACATGAGAGAAAGAGAAAAAAACAGAATCTGTAACATAAATGAGACTGTGTTAACATTTTAATATTGTTTGTGGTTTTATTTGTGTATTTTGATGTGCTTTATGGTAATTTGTGACTTTCTGTCTCATATATTTGAAATTTTTAATAAATGTAGCAATGTTAATATTAATAATAAACTTCCATTTTCTCGTATATTCCAATGTTTCATAAGGGAATTATGATAGGCCTATACTTATATTTTTTTTCTTTACATGGTTCATATTTATTCACTTTTCTTAATTCATACACTGTGGAAATCAGAAAACCACTAAGTCCAGCAGTGTTTATTTCAAATTGTAGCGTAAGATAATGTAAAAATTTAGGTTTTGAAGTATTTAATTGGTAAAGAATGTAATTTTACACAATAGTAATAGATAAATGTATAGTATTTAAAGTTAGTAAGAGAAATAATAAGTTTTTTCTCTCTCCTGTAAAATTTGGTTTATTGGAGTTAGGGAGTTCTTGATTTCCCTGTCTCAAATATATCAACAAATTCTGGAATGATCACTTAAAGTGACGGGTGTGATGAAAATTGCAGTCGGTTTCGAACACGTGTAATTTATGTTCTATGAACCTGAGGTGCATGAAAATAGTACCAATGGAAAGAGAAACTCAAAAAGGTTAGTTCCTTACCTTAAAGATGTTCAATGTGTCCCCCTTGGTAACACGGCACACATCAAGCCTACAGTCAAGTTCCACGTAGGTACGCGGATTTTCCGACCCCCAGATTTTGAGGTTATATCTGTTCACCTTACCAGAAATATGAAAAGAGGCTTCGTCAGAAAACACCACGGAACGAATAAATTCATCATCGTTTTCAATTAAAGTCTCCATTCTTACGCAGAAATTTCTTTAACACTTTGTCCTCTGGTTTTAGGGCTTGCAGCAACTGTAGTCGGTACGGTTGAAATTGCAACCGCTTGCGAAGAATCTTGCCTTAAAATCGGTGTACCATTTACGGATTGTAGCCTCACTGGGTGGATCTGCACCAAATTTTGTTTAGTAATGCCGTGGCACATTAGTATCTCCTCTGTCTAGGAATCTCTTCCACGCACCACTACTGTGAGATTTCCCAACCCTACGACTGACAAGCAAACATTCTGATGGGGGCAGATAAAAAAGTTAATTTTTTTCTTCCACCATGTTAATAATGTCAAAAGAAGTGCTTATACAAATTTTTGCCACTCGACCGCAATTACGAGGCTGTCCAGAAAGTGATTTTCCCTGCGGCCGTTTACAAAAAAAGCACAATTTCATGGAAAGATGTATTGAAACAGATACAGCATTTGTTGCGCTATTTTTCAACATATTGTGACAGCCACGTGAGATTCGATCTCACGACCGGCAGAAGAAGGCAAGGTCGGCCGTAGTTCGGCGCGGAAGTTGCGCGCGCATCTGCTTCCTGGGGCATGTGCTGTGGCGTAGAGAGGAGAGGAGAGGAGAGAGAGCGACCGCGGCAGAGAGGGGAGAAATCCAGAGAATTCGAGAGGCCATCTCTGGACATCCGTGGAAATTTCTAGCATCATACATTCTCGTAGCTATGGTTTGGTTATAAATTACGACACGCGAGTGAACTTGAGCAGAGTTGTGGTAGTCGTTGGACAGCAAGCCAGCCAGTCTTGTGTGGCAGTGAAGTCAGCTTCGAGACTCGGAGTTCGACTTGAGTTGTGTCCGTAACTGTGGAGCCGGAAGTCTTGAGTTTGATTGCAGTGGACCGCAGTTGGGGGACCTGAGTTCGAAGTTCAGCGGATTGTCTCTGAAGGTCTGGGGTTCGAGATACTGTGAACTCGAGTGACTGAGCTAGAAGAACTAGCCAAAGCAAACGAGGTGTGAACTGAGAACTAACAGTTCTGATTTGTAAATAGTGCTTTTTGAACATTAGTTAAAATTAGCAGTACATTGTTGTTCTCAATAATTCAAGTAAATTGTCATTGTCGTCTGTGGAGTGCAATAACGAATACTGTGTTACTGTGTGAAGTGGAAATCCCATTGTTGACGGGAGTCTTTGTAGTCAATTACAGAAAGTAATTATAGTTGAAATAATAAAATACATTCTTGTTTTGAATAAAAGTTACAATATCCTCCACTGGAACTGAGCCATTTGTCATAGCATAGGATCAATATTTGTATCCTTGTGTCGTATTGTGTACATCTCTGTTGATCCCACGCTATGTCTCAATTCCAGCGGGGAATATGTTGAAAAATAGCGCAAGAATTGCTGTATCTGCTCCAACAAATCTTTCCATGAAATTATGCGTTTTTCTGTAAACGGCCCCAGGGAAAATCACTTTCTGGACGGCATCGTAAATGCGGTCGAGTGGCCAAAATTTGTGTAAGCACTTCTTTTGACATATTAACATGGTGGAAGAAAAAAAAATATTTTTTTTTTTATCTGCCCCGATCAGAATGTTTCCTTGTGAGACCGTTTTAAAATTCTTGGTTTACAACCCAATGAATTTCAATATTTTCGCGATAATACAAGTTTTCGATTTTCCTGACAACGACAATGAGGTTTTGACCTTGCCCGGCAGTCTCTTTTCTATGGTTGACCTGCCGGTAGACAAGAGATAATTGTGGCGGTTGTATCATTCTAATGAAATGTTAAAATGATAATATATGTCAGTTATAATTTATTGCTTCAATAACACTTATTAACTTGCCATTTGTACCCCGTCTTCCCCTAAGCAGTGAACCTGGACTGGATTTAGCATTAACGTTCAGTGCTCGTAATTAAATCACTTTTTGTTGTGTGGTTTTAAAATCACGGAGAAGCTATTTGTTTTGTAAAAATAAATGAATGCACTAAAGCGCATAACGGAAATCTTGTGTAATCACAAAAAACTTGAACATCGACTAAATGAACGCTGCGCAAGCTGGAATAACTGACATATATAATCACAGCAGGACAGGTTTCGAAGCCACCTAGTGTCATTTTTGCACAGCTGTCATTACAAGAAGAAGATATTTCCCACGTTGCCATAAGTCCCTCGGATTCCTGTGCGATTTTAATGACTTGTTCGGATAATCGATGTACGAGATTGATCGTGGGTTGTGGGAATGTAGTAACCCAGACCCATATATGCAGATAAAGGATGAAAGATGAGCCGTCTGTCGCTAGTGAGATCATACTAACATACAGTATATAACAGTCTTGTTCGTACAGCCCTTATTTTTTGTGATAATGTCCGTTTTAACTGTCAAATAAGATAACAATTTTCTTTTCTCCTTCACGTATATAAATGCGTGCACTTTATTCATAATATTCGCTATTAGATTTATTTATAATGTATCTTTAAAACATTTGTTGTTATTTTAAAAATAAATCTCTATTATTTGTTGTGTTCGATATGCAACTTTTCTGTTCGTACACTTACAAGTCTTGCCCTATCTCACCGTTTCAAAATACGCTAACCGGTTCGTGCTTGCTACTACTGAGTGGTGGTTCCCTTGTTTATATTTGTACCTTGCAAGCATGAGAGTACTGTACGAGATGGCGAGATGTGATGAAAGTTATTGTTCAACTTGCCCTTAAAGGCAAGTCTTTAAGGGAAATAAGTAAAGTTGTTGGACATTCACATTCAACAGTTCAGCATATTGTAAAAAAAATTAAATATGAAGGGACTTGGAAGAATTTTAGGCGAAAATCAAAAGAAATAAAATTAAATGGAAGGGACGAAAGATACACTGTACAACAAATTCGACGTTATCCTAGGTTGTGTTGAAAAAATTGCGTTCACAAGTGCAAGACACTATAGGAAAAGAAATGTCTAACCAGATCATTCGTCGTGTACTATGAAAACACGGATATCATGGCAGGATTCCACGTAAGAAACCTTTTATTAGTGAGTCAAATAAAATAAAAAGACATATTGCAAACAAACACGTTTCTATAGAGGAGGAGTATTGGGATCGTGTAATATGGTCCGACGAGACGAAGAGAAATCTTTTGGGTTCAGATGGTTGCAACAGAGTGTGGAGGAAGGCAAACTCTGCCCTAATGAAAGAAAATACTATTCCTATTGTAAAACACGGAAGTGATTCCATCATGATACTGGCCTGTATGTCTTCCTTTGGAGTCGGAAACGTACACTTCATTTATGGAATTATGTATACAATGACGTACAAAAGTATTCTTGTGACAAATTTGAAAGAAAGCGCTAAAAAAATGGGCTTCCAGAGTAGTTATATATTTCAACATGGTAACGACCCTAACCACACCGCCGAAATCGTCAACACCTAGCCCATTTTGGACGTTCCCCATCAACTCAAAATGCCACTTCAATCAGGGGATTTAAATTCTATCGAACATTTGTGGCCAATTTTGAAAAGGAGGGTACGAAATAGCAAGGTAACATCCATTCCGGAGCTCAAAGGAATAGTGGAAGAAGAATGGCAGAATATCACCCCAGAGGTTTGCAAGAAACTTGTCTCTTCAATGAAAAGAAGATGTGAGGAGATTATTAAAGCCAAAGGATATGTTACAAGATATTAATTTTGTGGAATAGTTGGCAATTAAGACTTTGAAAAGTGCAAAATGATTAGATGTACGAAGAGAAAAGTTGCATAAAATGTGCACATTTTTTTGATCTTGTATGTTTATTTATACGGATTTGAAAATTTTGATGAAGCTTATTTTATATCGTGAAAAGAAGACATTGTTTTTTCACATTTTAATTTAACCCATTAAAATAAATTATATTTTCGTTGAGAAAATTATATATTTTTAATAACAATATTACTGTACGAACAAGATTGTTACATACTGTAGCCTATGAGCAGTGATTGACTTGAAACATAGGCTAATGCATTTCGACCAAATATTGGCTTAAAATAGACAATAGTAGCCCCAAAGTTAAGAAACAAATTCGTGTCTGTCTCATTCTCGATACACACATATACGCACGCACGCACACACGCACGCACGCACACACACACACACACACACACACACAATAGTGTTCTGCCCCAGGGCAGGTTTTTCACTGCAAACTCAGCATTCTCCAATCTTTCCCGTTTTCCGCCTTCCTTTAATCTCCGCATGTGACCCATAGGCCTATCCATGTTTGTAGTTTTTCTTTGGAAAGATAAATGCGGTAGCTTCCCGTTGTTTTCCCCACACTATTCTCTCTCTTTCGCACCTTAAAAGATCCCAGCGGGCACCTGCGTGGAGGTGAAGAGAGTGAATTTGACTAATTAGGCCCTCCGGACTTCACCGAAATTCACCGCAAGTGTTAAATATCAATCCTATCAGAACAGAGACCGGAAAATCCCAATTAGCCTTTGCCCTCCACAAATGATGTTATCTTGTTTTACAGATTGTCAAAGTCTGCTAATTTCTAAACATGGCACACTGTTTAAAAGTTTTCTTCATTGTTGTGATACGCAGGTTGTTCATGGCAGTCCTATGCTCATAAAAACCACGTGGTATATACAGAGCTCCTACAAAAGACCTTTCCGGTTTCGAACACATGTAATTTAGGCCTATGTTCTATGAATCCGAGGTGCATGAAAATAGCACCAATTGAAAGAGAAACTCAAAAAGATTAGTTGTGGCCAACGAGTTAGATATTATAGAGAGGCCAAAGACCTCAGAAAGTTGAAGACAATTGAACATTGGTCCGCCATGTTTCGGTTAGTCAAAACAAAGGGGCGTGGCTCAGATGTTGTCGGAAATGACTGTGATGAAGTTAGTATTATTGTGAATTGAGTTACATATTAAGACTATGTTAATAAGTAAAAAGTAAAATACACACAAAACTTTACGTTTTATAACAGCTGTAGGCCTATGTTTTGTTAGTTTCACTAAATATAGCCCAGATATTAAATGACAAGCTATACTCGATGCAACCAAAGCAAAGCACCTAAAGACGGATGAATTTAATCGGCAGAACAAAAATAAATAATTTTTTGACTTCGTCACAAATTTAATTACCCTACAGCTAATCTAACCTAATATGAAATCATGTAATTCAATGCTCACCAGGTGATTTCAAGAGAGACGACGTTTGTAACTAAGAGGAGTAAAATATAGGAAAGGTAGTGGCGAAAATTAAAAAAAAATATCCAGTAATTAAGTTATTGAGAAAAATTAATTTGAAATTGGAATTAACACAGAGAACTTTTGAAAACTGCAATTATTAAAACTACAAATAATCTCTTAGCAAGCAACATAATAATTAAAGAATGATACTAATAGAAAGTTACTCATGATCATAACTCACCACATTTATTGAAACGATAAGATACTTACGATTAACATTGTTATGAGAAGCAACAGGAGCCACAGCTAGGTACACTTCTTTTCGCGTGATGGAGACATCGTGTGTCTAATATAATTTGAAACAAATATTGTCACGTGATGGAGACATCGTGTAGTCTAATATAATTTGAAACAAACTTTGATCTCACACGTGTCTCGCAACTAGGCAGAGGCTTTTGCAGAATAAAACTGTTCTTACATTATTTTGAAGAATAATGACAAATTGTGTGTGATGCAAGTGCTAACTTTCCTCTTTGTCAACAAAAAGAGCCCTACGCATTAATGAAAAGAAAATTTGAGTAGGCCCTATAAACACAATAAATACTAAACTCTTGATGGTACAAACATATTAATACAGATATTTCGCTTATGCTCAGTCCGTCTTATCTTATAATTCTCTGCGGCAATGGTACCTGTATTGAGAGGGTTTAATTATCCAGCAACGAATATTATGATTTACGGTACATTTCATTTAAATCCGAGGGAATGAGACATTTTTGGAAATTTTAAAGTCTTAATTATTACTTTTTCATTTATAAATCAGCTTTTTACAAAACCTATAGCGATATGTTTAAATTAAATATTGATGTATCTGAAAAATATAATACATGTACCAACTCGTTGCAGTGTAGCTTTGATAAGCACTCCTTGCGGAGGCTGGCGGTACTATAGACCGCCATGTTTTTTAGGGAACAATCCATAGTACTGTTGGCCTCCGCAGGGAGCGCTTATCAGAGGTCTTCAGCCTCTCTGTAGTATCCAACTCGTTGGTTGTGGCAACATTGTTTTCCTAGCTGGTAACACTTTCTCATAGCGCATATAAACAGAAATTTGTTCATTGTTGAGGAGAAATGACTGCTATAGAGGACAGAAAATCTTGATTTTCATGTGAACCAGTGTGTTATTAATACAGATTTCTGACACTTCATCCGTGCGCTCGGTTGACGTTGCCTATACTTTGTCCCATAATGTCTGACAGGAGAAGGAAACATTTCTGTCAGAGGAGAGAAGTGCAATTGCTATTCAACCAATAGCAGAGGTCTTATTCAAAGCCTGTCTTGAAGTTAGGCGGGGGTAGAACGCTTCAGACCGCCATACTTCAAGTCAAACGTGGGTGCAATAGTAATATACGTTACAAGAGCGGTATGTTGACGTTTTCATGTTCGAGGAAAAGATTGAAAAAGCGAAACGTAGTTGAGCTTTTTTAATTTCCGAGAACATGAAAACAAACATACCGCTCGTGTATCGTATATTATTTCGTGCGAAGATCGTTTATTACATACCTGAAAGACGAATTTATAATTAGTTGCAATGAAATCTCCATCTTGGTTTCTGTTTAATGACGGCAACTTCGGAAAA
Organism: Periplaneta americana; assembly: GCF_040183065.1. Taxonomy (NCBI): domain Eukaryota; kingdom Metazoa; phylum Arthropoda; class Insecta; order Blattodea; family Blattidae; genus Periplaneta; species Periplaneta americana. Next base: position 42,035,959 of record NC_091124.1, on the reverse strand, counting down.
CCAAAATATCTTTCTTCAACATTGTTGCTATGAAATGTTTTCTGTGTTTATTATACTCCAGCAGGCCGTGATATACGTCTGTCTTTTTTTCTCCAGTCTATAAATGCGAACTTAAAATAAAACGGTAAGGTTATGTAATGATTTATTTTTCATTTTAATATTTTAACAATATTATTTATATAACATATTGCAGTAATAACATCGGCATCTGGAATCTTGTTGATTTTTTTCACGGCTTCCTTAATGTTACTTGTATCAGGAATGCAATAAGTTTCGTGGAGTAGGCCTAGTAGACTTTACTTAATTTTTGCAAATATTTAAAAACAATAATTAACATTGAAATTTAGGTGAAATTGCAGTGGTAAGTTTCCAATTTATAATTATTACTATGTTAAACGTCTCTAAAAATAATATGTTAAAAGCCTAAAGCAGTAAAATGAATGTCGCGCTTAAGCGGTAAGAAGAGGGAAATTGTTATGTGTGTTACGTTGGGAATACTGAATGTGGTATTTCACACTTGCCGCGTATTGGTTCTGTGCGGAAAACAAGTAAATACGCACGATCTCGCACAAAAGTATTTCTAATGTCCTTCACTTTTCGAGCGAAAGTAAAATGATCTACATTCTACTCTGATCTTGTTCATAAGCCCTACAATAGACTCTCGCTAATCCGGCTCTCAGTAATCCGACCTCTTCCTAGTGTACTTCCTATCACTTCTATTGTAATAGTTTTCACGGAAGTTTGCACCGGCGCCATGTGCTATATTCTCATACTGTATGTCCAAAGAAAAGTCTAAAAAGCAATATCACAGTTTGAAGGCAATGTGATCTTTCAGCAAGATGGTGCTCCTTCACATCATGCCAACATTGTCATAGTTTTTTTTTTAATTAAAGATTTCCTTGGCGCTGGATTGGCAGGGGTGGATGGAAGTAATGGCTTTCATGATCTCCGGACATGATACGTTTTACTTCTTTTGTTCTATGAACTGTGAACAAATGCTCTTCGGGTACTTTCTACCGTTTTATCATTTGCCGTTGGTCTTTCAGTACGCTCTTTCTGCATTAATCTTTCAGTTTCCTTTAACTGTCTATCCCAACGACGAACGTTATTCTCGTGTGGTAGTTCATTAAATACGCGACGAAATTCACGAGTTACAGATTAAAATTATCTAGCCACAAAACACATTGCACTTCTCTTTGGACACGCATCTTGTATAATTAATTGTAACAATGAAAACTGTGCCTCAAACTTACAGACGAAAAACTTTGAGTTTTATTTTCATCTGGCCCCAATATTACATTAGTCCCGTCGCTCTAATTTCCGGCAGCCAATCACGTTGCAAGTCGGCTACATTTAAACGTGTGCGTCTTGTAATTCACTGATAAAGACGTCATACATTTCCTAAGGCTCGATAAATACTTAATATAATCGCCTGCCATTTTGGCTCTTTCGTTGGCGTTCGCAGAAAGCACACGAGGACGTTATTTGCCGCTCAATTATTTGCTGAATTACAGTGCGTTTGATTTATTATCATAGGACCTACGACATGATAATGTTTAACGGTTTGGCAAATAGATCACTCGTCTGGTAGCTCGGCAACGAAAGAACAAAAATGGCGAACGATACTACCTACCTAGACTTTATAGAGCCTTCACTTCCTAAGACGTAAGCAAAAAGGAGGAGTCACGCCGGGAATAACAGCGTCGCGACTATACCTCTATTCATTAAAAAAATATAATCCTCTGAAACCCCACTATGACTTTTGATACACACTGTATATTACATTATAAAGAATTCACCCGTTATGTGATACTTTCTCCGTCTTCCCCTACGTTCCAAATTGCATCCAATGGAAATTTCTGCGTACAGTAATGGGTGGAGAGAGACAGGTTATCAAAATGTTGGCAACTGGTCTAAGCCTTCTGATCATATATCATTAAATGATCACCCGCAGTGACATCCGAAATACACTTGAACATTGTAATTAAAGCACGAAGGCAGCCTAATATGGTGGTACGCATAAAATCTGCTGTGGTGTCAAAAAAGTTGTCTTCAATATTTTGTAACACAAGGTGCTGTAATTATACTGCGAGGTGCCCCTCATTACCAGCACGGTGAAGACTGTAATTTGACCTTAATGCGTTGGCCGTCGAGATCTCGAGGTACCTCGAGAGTCTGAAAACATTTCGAATTATCGACATTTCGAGGCATAGAGAGAAAAAACATATTCACTGCGCATTCGTCAGATGTAGAAACAGATATTAATCTGCTTTTTCGTTTCAATGTCAAGGGTATGATTATGGAAAACATTGTGAGCTCAAATTAGTAACAGCTTCAAACTTCGATACAGTTCAGGCTACATGTGGATCTGGTAATGTGGAATGAACTGTAACAGGAGCCTCCGGCATCCTGGTGCTGGAACATGGGGTTACCACTTTGTGAACCCAGGATCGAGTCCCGGATGTGTGCTGATACACAGTGGCGTCCGAGCCTATGCAATAACACTGAACAACAAATTTTTACTTTTTGTCTTGCTCTGAAATAAAAATAGGTGAATATTACTAATATGTGTGCCCTAAATCCGAATTTAAAATTCAAATTGCCCCATCACGTACCATTTTCCGGAGAAACTGAATTTAATTTTTTTATGGAAAAATTTCTCCTTTTTATTTTTCACTGATACTGATAAAATTACGACAGACTAGGGATTCAAAATGCCTCATAATACTTGGAAAAATATACTAGATAAAAATGATGTTACAGAGTTGAAAACACAAAAAACACAACAATAAAAATATTTAAACACAGAATTAATGTATGCAACCTCAAAATTCATGTTAATACAGAGCATTAAAATAATTTTACAATGAAGGTTTTGGACTCATAATAAAAACAGCTTATGTAATTTTCTGTATTAGCCTATTTTGGTGACGAAATTCCCTCAGTTTAAAAAAATGACGAAATGTATATGATGACGAAAAATACTTTCGATGACAAAATCCCCTCAATGACAATAAACATCTATTCGATGACTAAAAAAACTAATGATGAAAAATACGTGGCAAACTATAGCCACAGTCTAGTATATACAGTCACGAAGCTCAATACGTAGTAAATGTGCATCCATAGATAGTTTCTAACCACTAGGATCGCTAACATCGCCTTATTACAGACAATGCGATATAGTACCGGCACAGTCTATTGTTCCTAGCACCCTCACTACTCAAGCTTCGTGACTGTATATACTTGACTGTGCTATAACAGTGACAAAATTTCCGGTTACGAAATGCCCTAGACCCAGGTTTCGCCCCCAAGAAAAAGAGATCCACTAGTAATTATTTCTAACAGGATTGCTTTTAGAAAACCATAACACACAGGAATATAAAAAAATTGGGCACAAAAGAAAATGATAATATAAAGAACACCCGTATAACATTTTTTTAAAATAAATAACACAACACAAATATTTATTAATTTTCTTGAAGTCCGTCAAAAACTTATCTTGTATAATAGTGTGATATTTTTATTTCATTCTACTTAATGAACGTTTTCGGTTTTTTATAAACCATCTTCAAATCACATTACCTATAATGAACTGTTATACTGGTGTTCAATAGGTTACATTAACCATATTATGTTAAAATATAAAATATAAAATACAAGTAATCATAAAACGTTGTACATGTTTAAAAAATGCTACCAAACTAAATTAAAATAGTCTAAAATGAAAATTGTTTTGCAGCGTATACTCAACTTGTAAATGCAGTTTTCATGATAGTTATTATGTAAAATGGCCATAAATAACCGCTTATATTTGAAAAGACTGTACACGCTGCAAAACAATCTTCATTTAGACTATTTTAATTTAGTTTGGTAGCATTTTTTAAACATGTACAACGTTTTATGGTTACTTGTATTTTATATTTTATATTTTAACATAATATGGTTAATGTAACCTATTGAACACTAGTATAAAAGTTCAATATAGGTAATGTGATCTGAAGATGGTTTATAAAAAACCGAAAACGTTCATTAAGCAGAATGAAATAAAAATATCACACTATTATACAAGATAAGTTTTTGACGGACTTTAAGAAAATTAATAAATTAACAAACTTATCGGAACAAAAATGGGTATAAAATTTAAAAATCAACATCAATAAATTTGGAAGTAGAAAAACTCAGAAATGAAGAAAATAAAGCTACAGAATAATTTTATATCCTGGCATTTTCATGACACAGACTACCAGGTGGGGTAACAAGATCACCCCACATGAATAATAATAATAATAATAATAATAATAATAATAATTATTATTATTATTATTATTATTATTATTATTATTATTATTATTATTTATTTAATCTGGCAGAGCTAAGGCCAGTAGGCCTTCTCTTCCGCCCAGCCAGACTCTTCTAATAGAATACGATTGGTTACATAGTTATTACTAGGGAAAGGGATTTGGAGTATTATAAAGAATGGTGAAACGTAGTATAGATATTCGTAGTTCAGTGACTGTCAAGCGAGCTGCGTCACAGAGCATGGACGAGTACAGTTCATTTCATACAAACTTACACGCAACGTGCTGTAAACGTATTTCAGAATAAACATATGGAATAGTTTAATGACATATAGTGGCGTACATACATAATCTGTATTTCACTTTGAACTACATGTGTTTTTCTTGGCAACGCACAAGACAGCAATAAACAACATTACAAATTTACATAATTAAATATCAATCTCTGCGTCCTCGCGTGTGAGGGGAAATATTGATGGCTGATAGACAGTTGTCTTCTGTATGGAACTCGACTCTGAATACAATATGTGTGTTTTTCTGTGAGGAGCGTGCTAAATTAAAACCTTTATTTACAGTATCATGAAATATGATAATATGTACACTACAGTATTTAGAATATATATATATATATATATATATATATATATATATATATATATATATATATATATATATATATATATATATACTACAATATTTACAACATAGCCTAATAGAATATCATTAAATGTTGAACAAAATGTAGAGCCAAACGAAATGGTATTTTCAATTAATGCTATGTTTTGGTGATGAAACAATTATTCCTGCTGTGCCTTGTTATAATAAATTGTAAATATTTTCAAATTTTCTAAACACAACTTTGCTCTTTTCCAAGGAAGGAAATTTTTTAACATGGAAAAACTCCGCTCTACATCTGCAGAGACAATTGGAGAGTACTTGAAACAAAATACGTCAATTAAATTCACATGTTGAATGACGTCCTTGGGACACGTGTTTGTTAGTGCATCTGAAATCCGACTGAGAATACTGTACTATCATTTTTAATCAAAACTCTGTTCATTTTTTCACCAACACGTTTTCCTACTTCACCTTCTACTGCACTCAGTTTATTTACAATAGTACTCATAATATTTATTTGCTCAACTAGTTCTACTCCTGACTGTACTAATCGAATAATGGCATCCGGTAAATATAAACAATTTGACTTAATATCCATGATTTCTTTTTTGATTATTCTATCATTTAGCAGTTCCTGGCTTATTTGAATAGCAGTCGAAAGACTGGACCACTTTTTTCACAGATTGGAGGTGATGTGCGTGATAATAATTATTGCAAGTTCTAACCATGACCCCCATCTCTTAAGAACTGGACATGGGGGAAGCGATAATTTAGGGAATGGTTTCCTGAATTTTGATACTCGATCTTAGCTTTTACAAATATAGTCTTTCAATTTTGTATTGTTAGTTGGTTTCACTTTCGGCATTGTACCTGCACTTCACTACGCTGAACTGCAAACCTGCATGTTGAAGTTCTTATGCGACAACTGTCCCGTTCACCTGTTGTTGACGTGCAGAGATCTGCGAATATGTCATGAAGGGGAGGACTTGGTATAAAGGGTTGTAAACAAATGACTGTGTAGATGCCAATACCAGCTTTTACTACTCCAAATTCCGTTCCCTAGTTATTACATTAATATCTAGACCATAAAACAACATGAAAGTAAATAATGAAAGTTGGATAAGTAATGTTAGTGTGACAATAATAAACATTGGTAAGAAATAGTGATAATAATAATAATAATAATAATAATAATAATAATAATAATAATAATAATAATAATAATAATAATAATTGTAACAGTAATAACAATAATGACATAATTTAAATATTTATTCTGTGATACAGCGTATATAACCATTAAACATTGAGAAACCTGAAACAGCTATTATTGTTAAAAAGAATTGTTAGAAAAATATTTCGTTAGTCTATTCTTAAATTGGTTTGATGTCTGTCAGTCCCTGACATTACTCGGTAGGGAATTCCAAAGCCGAGGAACAGCCACAGTGAAAGAAGATGAATATGAGGATGTTCGGTGGGAGGGAATGGATAATATTGAGGAGTGTTGTGATCGTGTGTCTAGGTTATGATGGGTGGATAAATTTTGAAAACGAGAAGCAAGATAGACAGGATTGGAGAAATGCAATATGTGAAAGAGAAGGGAAAGACAGTGGATTTTCCTACGATCTTCTAGACGGAGCCAGGACAACATTTCGAGAGATGGTGTTACGTGATCAGCCCGGCGAATATTGCAGACGAAACGGACGCACATATTATGAACACGTTGTAGTCTCTGCGCCGAAGTAACGCTTAGGTCAGTAAGCAGAATATCACAGTAATCGAAGTGGGGCATCACAAGTGTTTGTACTAATGTGAATTACAACTTAAAGTGGATTGATTATTTATGTTATTCTTAACTCAAATTATTAGTAGGCATATAACGGACAAATTCATGGAATTTCAAAAATAAATATGGAGAAAAATAAAAATAATACTGAAAATCGTCAGTGGGGTAATTACCCTAGGGTAAACACAGCCAAGGATAGGGAGACCAGCTTCGCACTCTTTAAGTAACCCGGTTGCAAAATTCTTGAATAGTGATGGTAATTTTTAAACATCCTGTACCAATACAGTGAGAGACTGCTTGCAAGCCGTTTAGAATTCCCGACAGCAACAAAACTTGAAGTGCAACGACCACCTCAGACGTCTGATCGGAATCTGCAGCAACTTGACTTCAATTTCGTGCGATCCCGGAGAAAAGAACAGAAATATGTGCCATCAAAGTCAGCTGTAAAAGTTTATCGAGTCTTTACGAAATTACCTGCATTCTCTACGTTTCTTGTAATTGCTTCCTCGAGAAGTCTACGTACGAATTTACTCATCAAACGAGAAACCGATCGTGGGATATACCTGCGAGATAACTGTAAACTCTTTACTGTGAGAATTTAGTGGCCCCTCTATTGATGACGCATGAGAAGAATATTTATATAGAACAGTCAGAAGACCACTATACTGCTGTGTCCACTGGTTGGTGTGGTAACAGGTTCAAACACAATGGTTCAAGTATTTACTGGTCTTGCTCTAAAATCAATTACATTGGAAGCCCTACTTTCCAAGAACATCTTTTTTTGTTATTCCTGGAATGAGTAGGGTCTGCATGTATGATGTTACATCTGTGCAACATACACAGGGTGTTAATGAGTAACTAACTAACTTACTGGCTTTTAAGGAACCCGGAGGTTCACTGTTGCCTCATCTAAGCCCGCCATTGGTCCCTATCCTGATCAAGATTAATCCATTCTCTATCATCATATCCCACCTCCCTCAAATCCATTTTAATATTATCTTCCCATCTACGTCTCGGCCTCCCTAAAGGTCTTTTTCTTAATGAGTAACACCGAAATATTTTTACTCAATACAATTGGATCCTAAATAAGTAACTTGAGGTAGGGAACCTATGGTAAACGACATAAAATATATTGGATATGACATTAAAATAATTAAAATTTTTTACCCATAAATCAATAGTAAAGTGAAATAAGTATGCAATTTGTATTAGAATGATTTCACATCTTGATAGTGATCGAGAGAAACCGGATTGCTAATAACTCATCAACAGCGTTTTCATAATTTAGCGATATAAAAATATGTAAAATTTACACATTAATCACAATGATCGCACGCTACAGTATTAGTAGATAGATAGATGGATTTATTGATTAATATTATACATACAAATTTTATATTATCATAATTTTGTCTAAAATCCAATGCACGGGTCTTCTGACCGTACGTGCTTTGTACCCAAAACAAGTTCTCCTTTGTAGGTCCCCCCACCCACCACCACCCATGATTACATCCAACTACTCTCTAAAAGAACACATATTAAAAATGGAAATGGCACAATAAAACACATTATGTAATATATCCTAACCTAAAAGTGTACAGTTGGGTGGATACTATTATCCCTTCCTCAGTTCGCGTCGCAAACTTCGACAGCTGCAGCTCTAATCTTTCTCGCCTTCAAGAGGAACAATCCAGTCTTTTGTTCCCATTCTCTATTCCCCATGAGGTCTGTACTGTAATCGGAACTTATTTGTTCACAATAAAATTGTTGCGGTTCTCCTTTTTCCCTTGTGTTCTGAGATGTCTACCATGTGACCATAAAGATCCAGAATAAAAGCACTACAGAATAATTTAGAAAGATAAAAAGATTAAATACAGAAATTGTTTAGTAAAAAATCCAGAGAAATGCAAACCCAATAGAATCATCAAAGGCCAAAATATAAATGGTAATGTAATATTTGAATTTAATCCTTGAGAATATTTAATGAAATTCTTTGAATTTCACAAAACCGAACACCGAGTGCTTTTAAAATATTACATGTGAATTTAGTACAGTACAGTACAGTGTCTCGTTTAGGCACAGTGAAAACGTAAACAAAGTGCATGTAACGTGTGGGAGGAAGACGAGCCGTACGATAAACACGAGGGATGCACAAGATTTCAGTTACAACATTTATGCCGAAGCTTTAGTTGAAATTATATTTTACAAAAACACACAAAATAAAAGAACACAGATTGCATAACATCATCATATACACATTTTAACAAACAAGCAATTGTAACGTTGAAATAATTCAACATAACAAATTAAATTTTGCTACTTATATGATGTTGCTTTCAAGCAGCATTTAGGCCTATTATGATCTGTATGACTAACATAATATCACCGTCTTTTGTGGCCGAATTAACAAAATTACAGTATAATGGTTTGAAATGGCAACACTGTTTCCTACAAATAATTATCCCTTCTCAAAAATCAATTTTTTCAAGTTGCCTGTTTGTTAAAATGTGTATATGATAACGTTGTGCTATTTGTGTTCTTTATATTATACTGTCTTCATTTACAGTTTTCCTTTGAATTTCATTAGCAAAATGGAGTAGTTGTTACTATTTTCGTAAATTTTACAACTTATACAGTTCTCCTTTGAATTTCATAAGCAAAACACATCGTTTTCGTAAAATACAGATTGTGCAGTTCTACTTTGAATTTCATTAGCAAAATGGATTAGTTATCATTTTCGTAAATTTTACAAATTATACAGTTCTCCTTTGAATTTCATTAGCAAAACGCAGTTCTACTTTGAATTTCATTAGCAAAATGGATTAGTTATCATTTTCGTAAATTTTACAAATTATACAGTTCTCCTTTGAATTTCATTAGCAAAACGCAGTTCTACTTTGAATTTCATTAGCAAAATGGATTAGTTATCATTTTCGTAAATTTTACAAATTATACAAATTAGCAAAACGCAGTTCTACTTTGAATTTCATTAGCAAAATGGATTAGTTATCATTTTCGTAAATTTTACAAATTATACAAATTAGCAAAACGCAGTTCTACTTTGAATTTCATTAGCAAAATGGATTAGTTATCATTTTCGTAAATTTTACAAATTATACAGTTCCCCTTTGAATTTCATTAGCAAAACCTATCGTTTTCGTAAAATACAGATTGTGCAGTTCTACTTTGAATTTCATTAGCAAAATGGATTAGTTATCATTTTCGTAAATTTTACAAATTATACAGTTCCCCTTTCAATTTCATAAGCAAAACCCATCGTTTTCGTAAAATACAGATTGTGCAGTTCAACTTTGAATTTCATTAGCAAAATGGATTAGTTATCATTTTCGTAAATTTTACAAATTATACAGTTCCCCTTTGAATTTCATAAGCAAAACCCATCGTTTTCGTAAAATACAGATTGTGCAGTTCTACTTTGAATTTCATTAGCAAAATGGATTAGTTATCATTTTCGTAAATTTTACAAATTATACAGTTCTCCTTTGAATTTCATTAGCAAAACCCATCGTTTTCGTAAAATACAGATTGTGCAGTTCTACTTTGAATTTCATTAGCAAAATGGATTAGTTATCATTTTCGTAAATTTTACAAATTATGCAGTTCTACTTTGAATTTCATTAGCAAAATGGATTAGTTATCATTTTCGTAAATTTTACAAATTATACAGTTCTCCTTTGAATTTCATTAGCAAAACCTATCGTTTTCGTAAAATACAGATTGTGCAGTTCTACTTTGAATTTCATTAGCAAAATGGATTAGTTATCATTTTCGTAAATTTTACAAATTATACAGTTCTCCTTTGAATTTCATTAGCAAAACCTATCGTTTTCGTAAAATACAGATTGTGCAGTTCTACTTTGAATTTCATTAGCAAAATGGATTAGTTATCATTTTCGTAAATTTTACAAATTATACAGTTCTCCTTTTAATTTCATTAGCAAAACCCTCGTTTTCGTAAAATACAGATTGTGCAGTTCTACTTTGAATTTCATTAGCAAAATGGATTAGTTATCATTTTCGTAAATTTTACAAATTATGCAGTTCTACTTTGAATTTCATTAGCAAAATGGATTAGTTATCATTTTCGTAAATTTTACAAATTATACAGTTCTCCTTTGAATTTCATTAGCAAAACCTATCGTTTTCGTAAAATACAGATTGTGCAGTTCTACTTTGAATTTCATTAGCAAAATGGATTAGTTATCATTTTCGTAAATTTTACAAATTATACAGTTCTCCTTTGAATTTCATTAGCAAAACCTATCGTTTTCGTAAAATACAGATTGTGCAGTTCTACTTTGAATTTCATTAGCAAAATGGATTAGTTATCATTTTCATAAATTTTACAAATTATACAGTTCTCCTTAGAATTTCATTAGCAAAACCTATCGTTTTCGTAAAATACGGACTGTACAGTTCTCCTTTGAATTTCATTAGCAAAATGAAGTAGTTATCATTTTCGTAAATTTTACAACTTGTACACTTTTGCTTTGAATTTCATTAGAAAAATGAAAGTTATCATTGTCGTAAATTTTACAAATTATACAGTTCTCCTTTTAATTTCATTAGCAAAACCCTCGTTTTCGTAAAATACAGATTGTGCAGTTCTACTTTGAATTTCATTAGCAAAATGGATTAGTTATCATTTTCGTAAATTTTACAAATTATGCAGTTCTACTTTGAATTTCATTAGCAAAATGGATTAGTTATCATTTTCGTAAATTTTACAAATTATACAGTTCTCCTTTGAATTTCATTAGCAAAACCTATCGTTTTCGTAAAATACAGATTGTGCAGTTCTACTTTGAATTTCATTAGCAAAATGGATTAGTTATCATTTTCATAAATTTTACAAATTATACAGTTCTCCTTTGAATTTCATTAGCAAAACCTATCGTTTTCGTAAAATACAGATTGTGCAGTTCTACTTTGAATTTCATTAGCAAAATGGATTAGTTATCATTTTCGTAAATTTTACAAATTATACAGTTCTCCTTTTAATTTCATTAGCAAAACCCTCGTTTTCGTAAAATACAGATTGTGCAGTTCTACTTTGAATTTCATTAGCAAAATGGATTAGTTATCATTTTCGTAAATTTTACAAATTATGCAGTTCTACTTTGAATTTCATTAGCAAAATGGATTAGTTATCATTTTCGTAAATTTTACAAATTATACAGTTCTCCTTTGAATTTCATTAGCAAAACCTATCGTTTTCGTAAAATACAGATTGTGCAGTTCTACTTTGAATTTCATTAGCAAAATGGATTAGTTATCATTTTCGTAAATTTTACAAATTATACAGTTCTCCTTTGAATTTCATTAGCAAAACCTATCGTTTTCGTAAAATACAGATTGTGCAGTTCTACTTTGAATTTCATTAGCAAAATGGATTAGTTATCATTTTCATAAATTTTACAAATTATACAGTTCTCCTTAGAATTTCATTAGCAAAACCTATCGTTTTCGTAAAATACGGACTGTACAGTTCTCCTTTGAATTTCATTAGCAAAATGAAGTAGTTATCATTTTCGTAAATTTTACAACTTGTACACTTTTGCTTTGAATTTCATTAGAAAAATGAAAGTTATCATTGTCGTAAATTTTACATCATGTACAAGTTCTCCTTTGAATTTTATTAACTAAATGAAATAGTTATCATTTTCATAAATTTTACAGCTTGTATAGTTCTCCTTTGAATTTTATTAGCAAAATAAAGTAGTTATCATTTTCATAAATTTTACAGCTTGTATAGTTCTCCTTTGAATTTTATTAGCAAAATAAAGTAGTTATCATTTTCATAAATTTTACAGCTTGTATAGTTCTCCTTTGAATTTTATTAGTAAAATAAAGTAGTTGTAATCATTTTCATAAATTTTACAGCTTATATAGTTCTCCTTTGAATTTTATTAGCAAAATAAAGTAGCTGTTATCATTTTCATAAATTTTACAGCTTGTACAGTTCTCCTTTGAATTTCAGTAGAAAAATGAAAGTTATCATTGTCATAAATGTTACAGCTTGTACATATAGTTCTCCTTTGAATTTCATTAGAAAAATGAAAATTATCATTGTCGCAAATTTTACAGCATGTACAAGTTCTCCTTTGAATGTTATTAGCAAAATGAAATAGTTATCATTTTCATAAATTTTACAGCTTGTACAGATCTCCTTTGAATTTTATCAGCAAAATAAAGTACTGCAGTTATGATTTTCATAAATTTTACAGCTTGTACAGATCTCCTTTCAATTTTATTAGCAAAATAAAAGTAGTTATGATTTTCATAAATTTTACAGCTTTTACAGTTCTCCTTTGAATTTTATTAGCAAAATGAAATAGTTATCATTTTCATAAATTTTACAGCATGTACAGTTCTTTTTTGAATTTTATTAGCAAAATGAAATTGTTATCATTTTCATAAATTTTACAACTTGTAGAGTTCTCCTTTGAATTTTATTAGCAAAATCAAATGGTTTCATTTTCATAAATTTTACAGCTTGTACAGTTCTCTTTTGAATTTTATTAGTAAAATAAAGTAGTTATCATTTTCATACATTTTACAGCTTGTACAGGCTCTTCTTTGAATTTAATTAGCAAAATGAAGGATAGTTGTTATCATTTTCGTAAATTTTACACCTTGTAGAGTTTTCCTTTGAATTTCTTTAGGGAAATTGCACTAAGCATTCGGTATTGAAATATTGAACATCATGATACACAAATTACATGCAGAGAATTTTTAAGAATTAACCAAATTATTATTATTATTATTATTATATTATTATTATTATTATTATTATTATTATTATTATTATTATTATTATTATTATTATTTATATTGATACCATAACATCACATTACACTCAGCGGTCATTGTTTTACTTCATTTCGCATGGAGACCGCTAACATCTGGCAGGAAGCTGTAAATCAGAAGCCACCAAAGTGGCGGCTCCCCGCCTGTTGTCAGATTTAGTACGTGAACGGCTATCATCCATTCCGGTGCGGCGCACAGCGCAGGTGGCAGCAGACGTGCAGCGCTGCTGAGTTTTACAAAATTTAGCCGGTCCATTAGTTCGGACCCGTCCGGTTATATCCTGCTCTCATCTCGCCTTTATTAACTCAATTTGTACTGTAAACAAACTCTCAATAAATATCAGTCTTTATAGATAGGCAGACCAGGCCTCCTGCAACACTGCTTCTCGACCATGGCCTCCTGTGTTGTGTGCCACGATAACATTAAATTCAGAGAGTTTCAGAACGTGCAAGTGTTTTAAGGTTAAAGAAACCCCTTTCTCGATTGCACCTGGTTACGTATGGTATAGTTGCTGGATTTTGGAAAATAGATCATTAAGTCTATATGCAAAATATCCTATGTGTAACGCTTCGTTCATTTGATATAGTAACACCATAAGAATAAAAAATGGATTCTGTTTGAGGCTCTTACAACCCTTTCTCGATTAAAGAGCATTTCTTTATTTTATGAAATTTAATTCAATGATGATGAGATCTGTTCTATAGATGTTAATCCCTGCCATAAAGAAGCAAACAAAATAAGGAATATCATAGAAAGGAAAAGAAACAGTCAAGGATAATGGTATTATGGTATTATTTTCATGTTGTTTAGTGTCGATTTTATTATGCTATTATATTATTATTATTATTATTATTATTATTATTATTATTATTACTAGTAATATGTTAGTATTCTGTTCTTTAACTTTCTGTTAAATTTTCACTGCTTGTATACTTTGTGACCTGGTAGAGTGTAAGAGAAGGCCCTATGGCCGTAACTCTGCCAGTATAAATAAACAATTATTATTACTATTATTATTATTATTATTATTATTATTATTATTATTATTATTATTATTATTATTATTATTAATAGAACAATTTATCATTAACAGAAGAAAAAGAAAATATATTTAACAGCCGAAGTAAAATCAAGAACAGGAAATGAATGAATCCAAGAAGAATATTAGTTCAGTGGAAGCAGCAGAATCAAATGATTCAACAGAAAAACCAATAACAGGAAAAGAAGAATTAACGGCATCAGCTGAGTATTTAATGACAACAGCAGCGGAAGGATCAGCTGAAGCAACAGAAGAAGGGTCTACACTACAGCAACAAGGAATTAACAGAACAGCAAAAATATCAACGGCAGCAGCACAAAAATTAATGAAAGTAACCAACTCAACACTAAAACCTCAAACCAATTCAGATTCAACCTCAGTAAAATCAAAAGGAGTACGATTGGTGTCTGTTAATCAAGAAGTAAATCAAACCATTGATAAAGGAAAAGTGAAAGAAATTATTCACATATAAACATGAAAATCATAAACTATATTAAATTATAACTATCTACCAAAAATACAGTCAACAGCAGGGATGTAAGTACAATCAACAACAGTATTTAAAGAAGAGGGAACAGCAATGAAGTAGGGCCAATAGTAACATTAGAGGAAGAGTCAATAGCAACAGAAGAAGAAGTGTCAATAGAAGGGACGGAAGGAGAGTCAACAGCAGAAACATAGGGTGAGTCATTTAGTACCAACAGAAGAGGAGTCAATAGCACCAACATAAGAAGTGTCAACAGAAGATACGGAACGAAGTCAACAGCAGAGACAGGAGAGTCTACAGCAGAAACGTGTGATTTGTTAGCACTAACAGAAGAGGAGTCAATAATACCAACAGAAGAAGAGTCAATAGCACCAACAAAAGAAGATTCAACAAAATGAAAGAAAGGAAAGTCAACAGCGAGACAAAAGGAGAGTCGGCAGCTAAAACAGCTGATTAATTAGCACTAACAAAAGAGGAGTCAAGAGTACCAACAAAAAAGATTCCAAAGCACCAACAGAAGAACAGTCAATAGAAACAACAGTAGAATCATTGGAAGCAACAGAATAGTAATCGATACTAACAACAGAGGAAGCGTCAACAGCAGCAATATATGGAAAGTTCATGACAGAAACACAAAAATAAACAACATGAGCAACAGAATAAGAGTCAATCGCAGTAATAGAAGAAGAATTAAAAGCAGCAACAAAAGAAGAGTTCACAGCAACAACACAAGAAGAGTCAACAGCAGCAGCATCGGGAGAAGAATCAACAGGAAAACGGAATAAGTCAACAGCAGTAACAAAAGAACATTCAACAGCAATAACAGAAGAGTGAACGGAACCAAGAGACGAATGAATCGCACCAACAGAACAGTAAACTATACCAACAGAAGACTCAAGTGCACCAACAGAAGAGTCAACTCCAACAGAAGAATTAACTGCATTAACAGAAGCAGAATCAACAGCACCTACAGAAGAAGAGACAACAGCACTTACAAAAAGAGAAACAACAGCACTTACAAAAATAGAATCAACAGCACCTACAGAAGAAAAGTCAACAGCACCTACACAAAGAGAATCAACAGCACCTACAGAAGAAGAATCAACAACACGTACAAAAAGAGAAGAAGAAGAGTCGACAACACCTACAAAAAGAGAATCAACAACAGCTACACAAGAGGAATCAGCAGCACCTACAAAAGAGACTCAACAGCACCTACAGAAGAAGAGTTAACAGGAATGTCAGAAGAAGAGTAGCAGCAACAGAGAAAAAAATCAAGAGGAGTAACGTAAGGCTAGTCAACAGCAAAATTGAAAGAAAATCAACAGAAGCAGGAGAATAATCAATAGCAGAGGTACAAGAACACAAAGAATCAATCATCAACAACAGAAATAATATGCATATGTGAAATAGAGAAGAATTATTGTTTTCTAAAGAAGTAGATGAACACTTGAAACTGACGTGAGCAACCACATACGGCAATAAAGAACAGAAACAGAAGTAGATCAAGGATCGGCAATGACACCGGCAAGGGAGACAATTTGTCTGAGCCTAGCCTTTGGCATGGGTTCGAATTCCACACAGGCTGACTACTAGCTTAGGTTTTCCTCCAGCTGTAATGTGAATATAAGCTAATCTCATGCGCACATACGCCCATTATACTGCGCCAAATTTTGACATAGCGTGAAGTGGCCGACAAATTTTGCCTGCTATCCTCTCCATCAGTAATAAGGTTTTCTTATATTCTGTGAATCTGAAATATGGGTGTGGAAAAAGATGTTGAGAATTACCATCATTCTTTTGGAAGCTGCTGGTCTCGAGATATAATTGAAATGACTAATCCACCGAGAGCTACATTATTAAGATAGTCATGAGCAGTATGAAAGGAACCCTTCAGCCTTAATCCACGTTGTATAGTTGCTGTCTTACCTACGCAATTCGTAAGAACAAAAACCATAAATTTTCCACGGATGAAGAAGCAGTTGCCAGTCTAGTATTTGGAGGGACACTTGTCGATTCTCTTTCTGATGTAGATAATCGAGGCCTCTTGGTGTAAAAGTTATGTGTCCTCCCACGAGACAGGGCGGTTCGGTGAGGATGTTAAACGCCACAAATGTCAGAAGACTTCGGCTGTTAAACCAGTTAATACTAAGACGTACTTCACAATACATTTAACACCTGCAAGTGTGTAAAATATCTACTATTAGTACTCAGCTGTGATATTAAGGATGGCAATAAAGCGAGACAAATATGTGAAAACAAATTATAATTTGAAAGCTGTTGCTATTATGGTGTTTACTTTTAGGTCCGCCTCATCGAGTTATATCCAACGGAGCTGTGTGCCGTCAGTTCAGCTGGAACCACGATGTAGATTGTGCATAATTTAATATCTTTAGCTCTCGTAAATTGGCTTCTTTCAGTACGATATTTCCGTCACTAATGCCACCTCGTATTTTACACCAATAACAAACGCATTTAGATTTAACAGATTGCCCGTAAGTTAGGAGAACACAAATCAAACACTGGAAACTCTTAAAAGAGACATCATAGGTATCTTCTCCATCTTCGCCTATGTCCATGGATTAGGTTATGAAACCTGTTCGCCTTCACCACCAGATTTTTTAATCTGTTATTTAATGACGCTGTACCATCTGCATGAGATTGCATCTGTTCAAATGCTGAAAGCAAGATGATAATTGTCTAGACGGGAATTTGTAATGGAATTTTCTAATAATCAAATTATGTTTGAGGAAACCTCAGATAAACCCAACTAAATATTCAACCCAAGAGGGTTTAAAACTACACACAAAAACGTAATTTAGGAGGCAACCACTTAGCTAGTCGGCGGTTTCCATAATTCTTAAGACTAACCATTTTACGTCTTTTTATTTGTTCCGACTGTAGGATTTGTTTTGAATATCATTTCAATTTGAAAAATGTTTGTGAATTTTCAATGTTCAGTAGAAAACGTATCTTTTTTCGTTCAGTTTTTAAATAAAGTTTACATAAACATAAACACACAAACATCCGCACTTCCGGTTTTACAATATATGCACGTTTTTCCGGAACACGTGATTACGAAAATTCAGATTTTTTTTCTCGCTCTATTTTAGTCTGTTGCCCACAAATTTTCATCAATAGGTATTACATTTTTCCTTTTTGTTGTATTCAAGTAACAGGTGTTCTTCCTTCTTTTCTCTTTTCCTGTGGTGCTCATTTGAGTATTATTATTGGTATCCTTTCATATTTCATCCTTTTAATGTATCCTTACCATATCTATTTACTTCCTTTTCTAAAATCTAAAATTGAGCACTGAACATCAATTTTTCTCTAATAATTTCGTTTCTAATTGTATCTCTTCTAAATATTTTTGCAGAACATCTCCGAAAGTCCATTTCTGCTGTCATTAATAATTATTCCTTTTAATTGACATTTCAGAGTCCATGCTTCGAAGCCGTAATTCATAATACTTTCAACTATGATTTTAAAATTTTAGTTTTTATTTTTTTTTCTAATATGCTCATCCCATAAAGTCCCATTTAGGATAGATGTTGTCGACTTCGCTGAATTCATTCTTTGTCTACTTTCCCATAACTTGTAATTTTCACTCCAAGATAAATTAAATAAAAAATTCATTTTCTTATTAAGAGTTTGCTATCTATCTATGGAACATTTTTGTGATATACAAAGGTTTTCTCAACCAAAATGTACAGTTTTCTTTTTCCGGATAACTCGATCCAGAGAGATATTCATCTTCCATGCCCCTATTTTTTCATGCTGTTCCTTACTCCATCAGCCCCTGTAGGTTGTGACCTTCTTCCAGATGTTTCTTGTTCCAAATTTTCTTTATTTAATTCAGTGTCTTCTCTTCTCATTACATGTCGATTTCAATTGAACTGCAGTTCTTCTATTTCTTGAGAAATATTTTTTGTGACTACCATTTTTTTTCTGATTACAATGTCTTTCAATTATTTACCTTCTTGAAATTCTTGTGGAAAGCCTCAGTGATAAGCAATTTATATTTTTATTTCTGTCTTAGTGTTCATGATTCGGCACCATAATTCAAAATACGTTTTACTACTGGGTTAAATACTACAATTTCAGTCTTACTTATACATTGTGCTCCATAAAACTGAATTGAGTAAATTAATAGCTTGCATTGTCAGAATGATACTTTTTCCATATTTAAATCACTCTTCACTTCTAAAGGTTCATAATGAGCATAACAAGCATGTGAAGTGCCTTCCAATTCCGCATCAATCTAACACTTGTACTACCATAAGCCTCCGAACTCCACATAAAGACGCACTGCATCGACGATTTCGACGCTGTCTAAAGACGTAAGGATGGAATTTATTGAGAGAAATGTATAGTTTCAAAATCAGATACATCACTAAAACATAATTTTTCTGTGTGAAGGAGAAACGACTGCAAGGAACCAAGGATTTTCAACCAATACTATTCTTTCATCATACAAATCCATGTGATGTATCTGGCTTTGGAGCATAATAGTGCTATAGCAGTTGTAGAATCTTATGAAGATATGGAATAGGCTTATAGCATTAACTCATTTTCAAAAAAAAAAAAAAAGTAATGTATGTGATTTTACAACTACACACCCCTATTGTTAAAAGTTACTCCCCTTTCATCTCCTTGACAGTATTACCTCACGCAATATGTCTGACTAATTTTTGTACATCCTGTGTGTTACATAACAATATAAATCTTCAGTTTATGCTCCAGAGTATAGAACATAAATCGAGAAAATAAAAGAAAGAGAGAAGAAACGAAATTAGTCAACAAAATTCAACTAGTAGCAGGAAATTAGTCATACGTCCATCTTCCACCACAAACGCCACAAGAGTTAAGAAGAATCGCACCCACGTCTTTTGGTAGGCAGATTGAACCGTCAGTTTGTCATCGAGCTTGTTCTCGTCGGGGGACGTGTTGTCTATAAAATAAAGAAAATGTAACAATACCTATTAAAATCAACTTCTTGCTACTGGAACCTGTCCACTCCATGCGTTCCAGATTTATGAAGTGACGCGAGCAGAATATAATATCGCTGACTTGTTGCTACGTTACGGAAGGCGGACTCATTATCCAATAAAATGAGGGTACGTAAGGTCAAGGTGTTGCATTCTTCAGGTATCGACGCTTATCTCCCTAGCTAACACAACACAACTTAAAACTAAATTTCCTCATCAGGTCCATGCCATGTTTTCTAATTCACTGGACTGACAGTTCCTTTTAATTGATTGGATTCATTAAGTGATAGATTGAATGTCGTAAACGAGTTGATAGGTTCTTCCACCGACAGGTAGAGTGAGTGGTTGTCTCATTAATGGAGTGACCCACATTACTGGATTCATTGATTGGGCCGAGTGATTAACGAAATTGGTTGAGTTTAATTAATATTCATTACGTAATTGAAAAGATCGTCGCAGTAGATTTGTGGATAACGAACACGCTTCCCTTCTAAGGGGTCCATAGTTCGATTTTCAGAGGTGTGTTCACGGAACCGGGTAGTTTTCCTATGTTGACTCTTAAGTGGCACTACTGTACCAGACGGTCAAGTAGGCCTTTATTTATTTATTTATTTATTTATTTATTTACTTAACCTGATAAGGATAAGGCCATCAGGCCTTCTTTTCCCCTCTACCAAGGGATTACAACTACAATATTAAGAATACAATTACATTTATAATTACAATTAATATAAAATTTACAAATACAATAAAAATCAAAGTACTAAAAGATTAATAAAAGCTAGACAGTTTATTGTAAAAGTTACGAAGAGAGAAACTTTTTTTTATTAATCAAGTAAAAATTAAATCCACTCTACACAGTAAGAAAATGCTTAATAAGTTTGCTTTTGAACGCTACTAAATTCTGATGTCACTGTGTATTGTGATTACATGTAGTGTTGGTCCAAGGATATGCTGCATTGGCCTGTAAGTCGGTATCAAAGGAGAAGAGACAAGACAAACAACTAAATAATTGGAAATATAGATACGTTTAAGTAGCTACGTTGGCAGGACTTGTAGGTTCGTAGATAGGTTGTTGTTACGTCAATTGATTGTGATTCATTGTGATTGACTGATTGTGATTTGATTGATTGAATGACTGACTGTGATTTAGAGATAAATTCAATGTGAATGATAGTGATTGAGTGACTGATTGCGATTAACATATTTATTTATTATTTCTTTATTTATTTATTATTCCTTTATTTCTTTACTTATTTACTTACTTATCTACTTATTTACTTACTTATTTGCGTATAGAGTTAATTACTTATTTACTTCCTTACTTATTTAGTTACTTATTTATTCATTCATTCATTCATTCATTCATTCATTCATTTATTTATTTATTTATTTATTGTGATTCCGTGGTAGATTCTATGTCAGTAATTGTGATTGAGTGAGTGACATTCCCATTGAGTCATTGTTATTGAGCAATATATTTTATGTGAATGATTGTGATTGAGTGATTGACTGAGAGTGATTGAGTGATTCACCGATACTGACCGAGTGATTCATTGACTGATTCTGTTTGAGCGATTGAATGTGAGTGTTACTGATATTGGTTGATTAACTGATTGCGACTGATTGTGATTGATTGATTCATTGTGAAAGAGTGATTGAGGTTGATTGTGACTGACTAATTGTAATAGAGTGACTGATTCTGAACGAGTGATTTATTGATTCGGTAAATTTTATGTGAAAATTAAATTATTTTTGTATAATTATAGAGTTTTGGACAAAATATCGATATCTTTTGCGACTGAGCGATTGATAGTGATTCAGTGATTGATTGAGTGACTGCAATTGTTATTGATTGATTGCGATCGAGTGATTGACAGATTGTAAAAGAGTGAAATATCGATTGCACAAAAGTTTATTTAATTTTTGTACAACTATAGTACTTTTGGTCAAAATACCGATATTTTTGGTGATTGATGGTTATAATTTTAACAGTAATTTTTTTAGATCAATAAGTATTTATAGCAAAAATACATATATTAAGTACATTACAAAATTATTATATACATGAAATAACAATGAATATATTAAATATTGAAAAAATAAATAAATTATATTAATTTGCTCCTGTATGAGCAAAGCTCGTAGCCGGCCGGGAGTTCAAAATTGCACTGTAGACAGCCGAAAGAAGAATAAAAGATAAACAAATTTAAGTAATAAAAATTGCCTATATGATAAAATAAGTAGTTACAATAATTAAGAGAGTTTATAACTAATATTTAAAGTAAATGAGATTAATATTTAGGAATTAATTATTCATCTCTATGTTAAGTTTTCTTAATAATTTCTTTAAGTTTAATTTATCATCATCCTTATATTTTATACGCGAGGCCCGGGACGAACCTAAATTGACAATAATGACTTTACTTGACTTCAGCAAAGCCTTCGATTCTGTAGACATTGACTTATTAATATGTAAACTCAGAAGACTACACCTAGAAGAGCACGTTGTCCTGTGGTTTGACTCTTACCTTAATGGCCGCCAACAAAGTGTGATAGCTGGAAATCGTTCTTCCCCTTGGCAGGCCGTAAGGTCAGGGATCCCACAGGGATCAGTTCTTGGCCCTTTACTATTTACAATTTATATCAACGACATATCAGAATCTCTAAAGTACTGCCGACACCATCTCTATGCAGACGACCTTCAAATATACATAAAATTCCACACTGACGAAATAAATGATGCAATAACTAAAATTAATGACGACCTGAACTCAATCTGCACATGGATACGGAAATTCCGACTTAAACTAAATCCAGAAAAATCACAGTCAATCATTGTGGGCCATTCACGTTTGTTAAGCACTATTACCATACCAAATTTGTCCCCGATTAAAATACACGGCACCGAAATTCCGTTCAGTGAATCAGTAAAGAATCTAGGTATTTATATGGATAAAAGTTTAAATTGGAACATTCAAGTTGCAGAAACCTGCAAAAAGGTATTTTCATTAATCCACTCGTTTAGACGATTGAAGAATTTTCTACCCCTTTCCATGAAAAAAATGTTAGTGCAAACACTCGTGATGCCCCACTTCGATTACTGTGATATTCTGCTTACTGACCTAAGCGTTACTTCGGCGCAGAGACTACAACGTGTTCATAATATGTGCGTCCGTTTCGTCTGCAATATTCGCCGGGCTGATCACGTAACACCATCCCTCGAAATGTTGTCCTGGCTCCGTCTAGAAGATCGTAGGAAAATCCACTGTCTTTCCCTTCTCTTTCACATATTACATTTCTCCACTCCTGTCTATCTTGCGTCTCGTTTTCAAAATTTATCCACCCATCATAACCTAGACACACGATCACAACACTCCTCAATATTATCCATTCCCTCCCACCGAACATCCTCATATTCATCTTCTTTCACTGTGGCTGTTCCTCGACTTTGGAATTCCCTACCGAGTAATGTCAGGGACTGTCAGACATCAAATCAATTTAAGAATAGGTTAACGAGATATTTTTCTAACAATTATTGTCAACAATAATAGCTGTTTCAGGTTTCTCAATGTTTAATGGTTTTATATATATCACAGATAAATATCTAAATTATCTCATTATTATTATTATTATTATTATTATTATTACTATTATAATTACCATTATTATTATTGTTATTATTATTATCATTATTATTATAACTATTTCTTACCAGTGTTTATTATTGTCACACTAACATTAGTTATCCAATTTTCATCATTTACTTTCATGTTGTTTTA
The DNA here is from genome assembly GCF_040183065.1 of Periplaneta americana. NCBI lineage: Eukaryota > Metazoa > Arthropoda > Insecta > Blattodea > Blattidae > Periplaneta > Periplaneta americana. The sequence goes on along the minus strand of NC_091124.1, from coordinate 42,012,127 downwards.
TGATCTAGATATTAATGTAATAACTATGTAAGCAAATGTATTTAATTAGAATTAGAGTCTGGCTGGGCGGAAGAGAAGGCCTACTGGCCTTAGCTCTGCCAGATTAAATAAATAAATTATTATTATTATTATAAATCATGGTATTCAAAATGGATTTATTAGACCTAATACATAGTTTTAAGCCAGAATTCAAGCCATGTTTCACACCGGCAATAGTTAAATTTTTGGACTCTGTGAAATGAAATAATATGATCCTTCTCGTATTATTATTTTTGTCGTAGGTAGGTAGATAGATGGACAGTTAGACAGAGAGACAGAGAAATAGATAAATTGATTCACTCATTCATTCACTTTCTCATTCATGACGAAGACCATGGTTGTCGCAAGAAAAATAAAGGTAAACTTGCGAATTCTAAATGAGTAAGTGGACATCTTCAAATACTTGGGATGTACTATAAATAGTAACATGAGCTGCTGCCGAGAAGCCAAAAGGAGGATAGCAATGGCAAAGGAAGCTTTTAATAGAAAAAGGAGCATCTTCTGCGGACCTCTGGAAAAAGAACTAAGGAAGAGACTAGTGAAGTACTTTGTATGGAGTGTGGCATTGTATGGGGGCAGAAACATGGACATTACGATGAAAATGAAGAGAAACGAACAGAAGCATTTAAAATGTGGATATGGAGCATGTGAAGTGGACAGACAGAATAAGAAAGGAAGTTGTGTTGGATAGAGCGGACGAAGAAAGAATGACGCTGAAACTGATCAGAAAGAGGAAAAGGAATTGGTTGTGTCACTGGCTGAGAAGAAACTGCCTACTAAAGGATACAGTGGAAGGAATGGTGAACGGGAGAAGAGTCCGAAACAGAAGACGATATCAGATGATAGACAACATTAAGATATATGGATCATATGAGGAAACAAAGAGGAAAAATTGGAGAAAACTGGGTTTGCAGTGAAAGACTTGCCCTTGGGCAGAACAATGAATGAATGATAAACGTTTTTGATATCAATCTGCAGGAATTCTAAATAAGAAATATTTACTATTATTTTTTAAATATTTATCATCATCGTTCTTCTGAAACAACATTAGTAATCTATAATATCTTATTACACGAAGCTATGTGCTGAAAGCACACTTCACCGTTCTTTCAATAGTATCACAAGCTGTCTTGAGAGAAGTTATGGAGTTAGAAATACAGATAGCTTTGTTTGAATGTATATAAACCCACTATTTTTTCTACAAAACAAATGCAGAATTAATATCCTTCTTGAAATTAATTTTCTTCAGTAAATATTCATGTTTAAATAACGCATAAATCCTTCTTTGCACGTAGCCTAAGTGCCAGTGTTAGACGTAAGCCCGTAATTTGTCAATAGCGACACTGTCATGGTCGACGACGCCAAATGAGAGCTGGCAACGCATAAATCCTGCCGCTGATTCATTCCCCACATCTGTCTGCCCTTGCCCACCTGCACATCTCTGCTTTACATACCGCTGATGCAGTTGACGCTCTCTTTTTTACAGCCTCGTTTTCCAGCAGTAACTGTAATTGGCAACACGATTAGAATAAGAATTCCTCCTACAGCAGGTTTTTTTTTTACCGGCGTTCGATTTGAAGAGCGTAATTTGTTACGCGTACCGCTGCGCAATTTTAAACTGGTTCGACAAGCGGGCTGATGATGGCAGCATTAATCGCAATACTTTTGGAGGAAAGTTATGGAGGCACTTCTTTTATGTTACTTTTGGTTTTGAGACAAGCTAATACTTCTAGTGATAAATGGAGACCTTTTTTCGCTGATTATATAGTCGTAGTAGCTTACACAATTACACTGGACAACAGTGAAAATATTTTCGACTTCAAAATGATGAACTTTAATGACATCATCGAGAAACAGTGTAGGGCGGACCTGCAGAACTGTAGCTCCTCAGAGCGACTGCCTTACTACCCCTTCTTACCCCACCCACCTTTTCTACCAGTGCGCTCATAGAGTTCTAGTTACGCTCGGCTGCATCAACATTCATTCTCGCGGCGGCAGGTATAACTTACAATACGCTATCAAGAATTACAAATGAACGTATAATAAAATCCTTAGAAACATACCTTTAGAAAGGAAGAGAAAAATGAATGAGGGAAATAAATAAGTTAAAAGACATTTAAATAAATTTTAAAATGTATGTGTGCATATAATGTAAGAAGATCTATCTATGTATATATCGTCCTATTACTAGTAAAGCCGATTAAGTTCACTTTTTGAGTAAAATAAGTTAAGTACAGTGTCTTTCCGTGCTCTGTATTCTACTAAAATGAATTAAGTCCGAAATGTTGTATGCAAGTTGAAGAATTTATTATGATTTTTCGTGCATTAATAAAGTTTTAATTTCTGTTTTTACAAAACTTGCATTACTGGTCTTAACTGGTTTTACTAGTAACAGGACGATAAATAAATTGTACGTTGATAAATGAGTGATAGCTATATGACCGGATGTCAATGCTGTCATTCAACATTGTAACGCACTCCAGATAAACAAATAAACAAATAAATAAATAAAGACATAATTATATAATTAAATAAATACATAAATAAATATATAAATAAATAAATAAATACATAAATAAATACATAATATATAAATAAATAAATACATAAATAAATAAATAAATAAATAAATAAATAAATAAATAATACCCGTACTGCGGTTTAAAAAGAACTGGAACATGGCAAAATCTAAACCCGTGAAGGAAAACTACTTCCAAAGAAAATGGGAATATGATTATTTTGTTGTTGAAGACGAAAGAATTGCTTGTTTACTGTGTCCCATCCAATTTATTTCTACTCGTCATTTCAATATTAAACCACATTTCAACAGAGCCCATATTAAGAATTACGGAATGCACAAGCTTTCGGGCAAGTTCATTATTACGAACTGCATATTGATTATCTATTTATATATAGTGTTAAATTAAGGACGTCACTCGTTGTGTTCATTTTGAATTGAAATTAATAGTGACTTTCAAGGTTCATTATTTAAATGCTATAAATTTATGTTTCCGTAGGTGATGATAGGAGGGAATTTTTCGAAAATCTAAAGTAGGCTAGATGCAAAGAAATGTCAAATAAACTACCGACAGGAAATCTAACATAATAATTTTAAACCTTGAAACGAGATAACGCATTATAAATACAATTAATTTATTACAATCCTTTTTGAAAATTACAGTACCGCCACTGATGGACCTTGCACGGGCAAACTATGTAAACAACTCTTCGCGGAAGTCGATCATCCCCAATAGAAGTGGACTGAGGCTGACGTCTTATTTCCCCTACTTACGGGTTCTGCAGGCTTGGTGTAGGCCTATTGATGTTTAATTAAATTTTTATTTTTCCTGAAAAATAATGATCTGTACTGTCATGTAGGAAGTTTCATAAAATCTACGACGATTTGTAAGCAAGCTCTTTGATGGAGACCTGCATTTTGTCTGCGGTTACTTCCATTTCAATACATGTTTTTGAAAATAACATGTTTCAGACGAAATGTATCCAGCACTAAATGAATGACTTCCGCACTTTTCGTGGAAGCAAAACGTCGTCAAGGTCACTCCCTTTATATTTTCATTTCACTTTGTCAAAGGAACGATAAGTATTGTCTCTGAATACGACATTTTACTTTGCTGACTTGAAGCAGTCAACACGAAGTTAGCTACAGCATTAATACTCTAGCAGAAATGAGTGCGAAGGTCATTATCTTGGAGGTAAAGCTGGCAAGAACGTAAGATTGACATCTCTACTACTCTGCTACTACCAGAGCTGCTGATCTATAAAAATAGAAGTCTTAACTTTTCTTTACTCTATGGCAGCCTTAGCGAAAATGCGACTCACCAGCACATTGTGGCTCGCAATGATAGCTGTGCATTTCTCTTACTTCCTACCTTCCCCAACCCCCACCCTCTCAATCACTGGAGTCAAACTCCGTTCCATTTGCTTATTTGTCTCTGACCTGTGAGCGGCGTCTCTCTCGAAACCATGTACCTCTACAAAATCTAAAGTTTCAAGTAGGATGGGAGGACGTATTTTTTTGCTGCCAATATGGTGAGAATATTAAATGTATGATTTTTTCACAAGTATTACGAGGAAAACGGCTGTATAACATAAAACGGCATTATACTACATGTCACTCATGAAACATTAAAAGGTTAAGTGTTAATATTATTATTATTACTATTATTATTATTATTATTATTATTATTATTATTATTATTATTATATCTGTACGTCGATCCTTTTTTAGCAGATGTAAGAATAATGGGGTTAGATCTTCAATTTAACTCACAGATTTCCAATGTGGTGTTCTGAACTTTTCAAATCTTTGACAAAAAATAAATATCCGAAGCTTAGTTCTTTCGCTTGCTCTGTTGAAGCCATGTTCGCTACAACTTACATTTGTAAAAAATTATTTTCAACAATGAAAATAGTAAAAACTAAATTTAGATCACGACTGACAGACAAACACCTTCGTGATCAACTACGACTGGCAGTAAGTGACATGATTCCTGATTTTTAAACTCTGTCGCAGAGACAGCCTGAAGACAGTTAATTTCAGGTTGTGATAATGTGTCCTATGTTTTCTTATTCATTTCTTTCTTCGTTACACGTACTAAACATTAGTTTGTGACCTTATACTGTATAAAATTATATTTAAGTGCTTGACATAAGGAAAATGAAAATCCATTAATAAGTCAGACAGTTGCTTCACTTCCACTTCGGATGTCCGCCTCTCTCCATAGGTGCTATGCAAGTTGCAGGTTACACAGTGGCTCGACGCATGAACACATTTTCGCCACGGCTGCTCTATGGACTTCCTTAGAATTTAATAATGATTTTTTTGTTTATCTTCACCTTTACTAACGTCGCCATTCGATTCTCAGCACATAGGCACGACACGACGGAGACAACTCCTAACATGTTGCTACTGGTAGAAGGCTAATTCATCATGAGGCCAAGCTTAAGTTCTTTTTCCAGTTTGCGAGTGTTTTATTCACGTAGTCAGTCACTTAAAATTTTTCTTCAACTTAATATTCCTGTCTTATGCCTCAGTACAAGCCCAGAAACGAAATTGATTTATTTGTCGCTGTAGCTTCATAAATGCACTATTCCTACTTTGGTATTCGCCGTGTGTTATCCCAAATATGTTAATCAAGTATGCTTCTTTAATTTCCTCTATGCACGATGCACAAATCTTATGTCCTATAAAGGAAATGGGGACTCCTTAGTACATGTACCTGCCAAGCGTGTACCTGATGTTCACTTTGAATATTCACAAACAGATACATGTTGCTGCTTCAGCGAGGTTATGAGAACATCCATTACACAGAGACATCGAAACCTAAGTCCAGGTATAGACTTCAAAGGATAGATCGAACAGTATAATAAATGGTGGCATTACAAAATTTCTTATACATACATACATACATACATACATACATACATACATACATACATACATACATACATACATACATACATACATACATACATACATACATACATACATACATAGGTGTGAAAATTATTAGAATAATCTTAATTTTAAAGGTTTTTTAATAGTTCCTTCACAAATATTAGTTGAATTGATGAATATTGGTATATATTACTATACTGATGTAGGATATATTTACTACTAACAATGCCGGAAAGCATTGTTGTACGTTGGTATTTTTCTTATTTTAGAATTGTTATGGGAATTCAGAAATTATTATATTATGTTGGCGGAATTGGAAACATAAAGAATTATATGCACAAAACAGAATGATATATACGTTCATTTGAAGCTTCACAACAATGTAAACGCAAAGAACAATTTGTTTAAAGCATTTCTTGATTAATTTTTGATGTTTCCAATTCCGCCAACGTAATATAATAATTTCTGAATTCCCATAACAATTGTAAAATAAGAAAAATACCAATGTACAACAATGCTTTCCGGCATTGTTAGTAGTAAATATATCCTACATCAGTATAGTAATATTATACCAATATTCATCAATTCAATGAATATTTGTGAAGGAACTATTAAAAAACCTTTAAAATTAAGATTATTCTAATAATTTTCACACCTCTGTACATACATACATACATACATACATACATACATACATACATACATACATACATACATACATACATACATACATACATACAGTCCACACCTGTGGAGTAACGGTTAGCACGTCTAGCCGCGAAACCAGGTGGCCCGGGTTCGATTCCCGGTCGGGGCAAGTTACCTGGTTGAGGTTTTTTCCGGGGGTTTCCCTCAACCCAATATGAGCAAATGCTGGGTAACTTTCGGTGTTGGACCCCGGACTCATTTCACCGGCATTATCACCTTCATCTCATTCAGACGGTAAATAGCCTAAGCTGTTGATAAAGCATCGTAAAATAACCTAATAAAATAAATACATACAGCGCACGCACATGTCCAGTCACTCCCCCACTCTTCCTGCAAAGCTGCGCACGATTATATGGGAATGGGTTTGTCTTTGCCTTGAACTTGGTAGACACACGCCCGACCTTCCCGTCTATTCCTACCCCCTTCACATAACGTTGTTTCCGTACTGTACAGCGCGAGTGTCTTCACAAAATACATGGACTGTACATACATACATACATACATACACACATACGTGTTCTGTCCATGCACAGGTCTTTAATTGCAAATCCATCATTTTCCAATCTTTCATATTTTCTGCCTTCCTCTTTGTTTCCTCATATGATCCATATATCTTAATGTCGTCTATCATCTGATATCTTCTTCTGCTTCTGACTCCTCCCCCGTTCACCATTCCCTCCAGTGCATCCTTCAGTAGGCAGTTTCTTCTCAGCGAGTGACCCAGCCAATTCAATTTCCTCTTTCTGATCAGTTTCAGCATCATTCTTTCTTCACCCACTCTTTCCAACACAGCTTCATTTCTTATTCTCTCTGTCCACTTCACACGTTCCATTCTTCTCCATATCCACATTTCAAATGCTTCTATTCGCTTCTCTTCACTTCGTCGTAATGTCCACGTTTCTGCCCCATACCCTTCCTTTGTCCTTTTTCCACAGATCCGTTCCTTTTTCTATTAAAAGCTTCCTTTACCACTGCTATCCTACAGTATGGAAAAATGCGCGCATTTCGTTCCATATGTCAGATGATAATTTTATTTATTCACTGTGTGCCTGATTTTAAGCGCCATAAAAATGATTTCTCTAGTACTCAGTGACAACTAAAGTTGCCATGAAATTTTAGCATCTTCTGTTGCCTATAGCATTTCTTTAGTATTATTCCCATTACAGGAGCAACGCATAGTATAAGCGAAAAAAATGAAGACAATTAAAAAAAGAAAATAGTTCTGAGCACTAATGGGTTAAAATATAACAGAGAAATTTTCCTAGTAGAATAAAGAATGTGTGTACCAAATTCATGCAACAAGGCACCACTTATTAGGCAACTAGGCCACGACATAATGGGTGACAATGTTTAGAGTTATTTGAAAAACCTGTACACCAGAGCTTTAAAAATAGCGCCACAGCTTACAAGATTATAAATGCGCATTAAATTTTATGGAATGTATTTTTTACATATAAAAGTATATATAAGATTATTCTTATACTCATAAAGATAAGGGATTTTATTTGATTAATTTTAAATGTTGAATATGTACGCCATTTTGTTCTTCAACAAGCAACAATTCTTCTTCTATGTTGTAAACAGCATTTTCTAATAGATCTGGTGGAATACCTTCAGTTTGTTGTGAAATTGTACAGTTTAGTTCGTCGGTACTCGTAGTATTAGTTAAAAAAACTCGGTCTTTAAATAACCCCACAGTAAAAAATCTGCTGGATTGATATCAGGGCAACGTGCTGGCCAGGTGCTGGATAAATTATATTTTGTTCTGAATTTTCGTATGCCGTTTGTTAAACTTCTTTTACATTCATAATAACACTGAACAAGGCTAATTCGATCTTGTAAAGTCAAAATCATTTTAAAACACAGTAAATGATAGTGATTTAAAAATTCAATAAGAAGTAAATTTACTTTTGACACATTATAAACAAAATCTAATACCATGTTAAGCAAAACAAACGAGTGTGATAAATGAACATATCTTGTTGTTCGATACATACAAAAGTTTGACCATTTAGTATATACGTTAATTTGTAAAAATATTATATAAGTTACTGTTTTTCATCATATTTAACCACTTCCTGTCCCACACGCACTTTCCTCGCCACAAACCTCACAACATACACCCGGTATAGAACTTCGGCCCGTTTGGATTAAACCGACTCAACTGACTGAATTATTACAGGTACAATAATCTTTACACCCAGTCCTCCACTGCTGTCTGACGAAAGTGTCTTGAACAGGGAGTAGGCTCTGTTTTTCACAATCTTCATTTTGTTTAAAGTACTAAAATTTAAACTGGTAATTAAAAAGTTATTTACTGTACTGCATACCGGGTGAATAGAATGGAAGTTTATGGTTGTACCTTGTGTGTGGTATTGTAATTCAAGGGGATATAAAGTGTAAATTGCAGTCGCCAAAAGACGCATTGCACAATGGCCGCCACTTTAAAGCTGTTTAAAATATTGCAAATTCTTCACGACGAGAGAATTTAAGATAATATGATAAGAAGAAACAATACTACACTTTTACAATGACCGGCAACTATAAAAATCCAATATCTAAATTCAATCTCTCCACCATCAACAACGGCATATTGTTGTTTCAATACTCTAAGGCCCGGTTGCAGAAACACCGATCAAAATATGATTGGCAATCAAGGAGGGTTTGATTGGCCATCAGTTCTATTTCTGTTGCAGAAAGAACAATCAGTGTTTGATCGGAGATCAGTCTTCCATCAGATTTGATCAACAGATTTTTGCTGGTTAAGTCACTGATCATCGATCAAGCAGGCTATTTATGTTGTTCTGTTTATAATGCAGTATTATATAGTAAATAGTTATAGCGTAACAATATTGTTTTCGACATAATGGATTCTTCTGATGAAGAAATTTTAGAATGAAAAAAATATTATTAAGAAGAAGGCGTTTCCGTGATAGACATGAATTGTTTTTATATATAATGATAGAGAATTTGAGCAAAGATTTAGGTTAAGTAAGGAATACTGAGTTTTGTTACTTTCAAAAATTGAAACAAATATATGCAGACAGACAAATCGAAACCTTCCACTTTCTCCTATGAACCAAGTTCTAATAATGCTGAGATTTTATGCTGTTGGAATTTTTCAGGCGGTCTTGGGTTATCTTTTTAGGGTCCAAAAATCAACTATTTGCCGAGTAGTTAGGAATGTTACGTATGAAATTGCTTTGTTATGGCAGAGTCTCATAAATCCCCAAACTTCAAGGAGGGAACGATTTGAAATCCAGAGAGAATTTTCAGCCATGTCAGGATTTCCAAGAGTAGACTAATATTGGTTGTATAGACTGCTCACATCCCCATCCAATCACTTGGTTGAAATGATGCCGAACTTTATCGAAATAGAAAAGGTTTCTTTTCTGTGAATATACAGGCAATATGTAGTCTACACCATCATTGAAATTCTGGAATGTTGTGGCCCGCTGGCAGGGTTCTACGCATGACAACACAATATTTTTAATGAGCAGGTTACGAGCTCCATTTGTAAACAGAGATGGGAAATGGAATCATTTTGGGTTATGGAGGCTATGCATATTCCAATTTCTTGTCGACTCCCCTAGCAAATCCCACAACAGAAGCCCCCTCACGGTTTTTTTTTTGCTTCATTTTTTTCACTATATTGTAGTCTATATACAAATAGAATCCGCCTGTTTCCTTTCTACAAAACAGCAAAACATTCACTTGTTTTCCTAGTCACCGCCCACTTGATGCATTCGTTTCACGACTTTTAAAGAGCATCAAATTGGCTGTGGTTGCTAAATAGCGTTGTTGTCAAATGTATTTCTTTCTCAAATCAGCAATTAGTAAATTGAGACAAGTTGACTGGAGATTCACGTTTGTGCAACGCAATGAACAATCAAATAAATCAGACATCAACTGATTGGCGATCAGGGACTGATTTGATTTGCGTTTCTGCAACCGGGCCTAAGACTTTAACATTTCGTCTAGTATCAAAGCACAGTCTAGTATATACAGTCACGAAGCTTGAGTTGTGAGGGTGCTAGGAACAATAGACTGTGCCGGTACTATTTCGCATTGTCTGTAATGAGGCGATAGTAGCGATCCTAGTAGATAGCAACTATCAATGGATGCATATTTATACGTATTCGTGACTGTTATACTAGACTGTGATCAAAATGAGCTACTTGCACCTTTTTTTTTTTTTTTTCAAATTGAATTAATGCTGTATTTGCGATCTCTGCAAGTCTTTCTATAGAAGTCAGTTGGAAAATGGATATCAGTCCGTTTAAATAGAAGGTTAAAGTTCCCGCTTAGATGCAGAGTCAGCTAAGTCCACGTATGCAGATTTTGAGAGAGTTTTAAAAAGTAAATTTGCAGTTTTTTTTCTTAAATTTTAATTACTAGTATTGAATAATTTCGTATTATCCGTATTTTCTTTCACTTGAAATATAAATTAACCAGTTAATAAAGGATAACAACGGATTGGTGCATAAGTTCATAGCGTAAATAAATAATTGGTTGCTATGGAAACATGGACAGCAGATGAATGAAGTACAGAAAAACGCTACGAATAGTTTGACATTTTGTGCGTAATTCTATCATTGCTAAAACAGCTAAATCCATAGTGATGGGTTCAAAGCCGGCTACATCCAAATAAAAAATGCGTTTCCCTCTAAAAATCAGAAAGATAGCAAATTTAAATTTCCAGTACATGTTTGTCTATGGTGCCAAAGTAACGAAACTGTTTATAGAAAAACCGTTGTTAAAATAAGTTTTTTTTTGTTTCTCGTGTAAAATTTCATAAAATGGATATAGCTGACTTTGATATAAGAGAACTCTTTAAACATCTGCTCAGTCATACAGTCAGTCGCTTATTTGAAATCTATTTCTTAATTTACTGGAAAAAAGTCTTAATTTTGGAAACAAGTTCATAGTACAGACTGAGTCAGCCAAGGCTAGACCGGCGTCAGCGGAAAGTCGTATGAGTAGTAACAGATGCGCCATCGCAGTGATCAGACTTCTTGCTCGCGTACATTTCGTGTTTAGTGTGTCCATTATGAAGTATATCCTTGAACGAGTGTTTATTTACGAAACTTTGTGAAATACGAATCTTGGAGAACAGTTGTAACAAACTTGTCAGTCATTCCCTGATTCGCCAGAGCCTTCTAAAGCAATGGTTTACAATTTAGTGAAGAAATTTCGTGCAACTAGATCAGTATTGGATAAGAAACGAACATGTGTGAAGCGTTTTCTTTCTGAGGAGTTGTTAAATGAAATTGGCCACCGACTAGAGAGAAGTCCTACGACATCATCCCGCCGTGTAGCTCAGCAGGTAGAGGTATCACAGTCTTCAGTAATAGGAGGCACAAAGCAACTAAAATTAAAACCTTACAAAATTCGTGTAGTTCAGAGGTTAACGGACCCCGATTATCACAGCAGACTTAGGTTTTGCATGTGGTCCCAACAGACAGTGTATGATGGACTACTTGACCCCACCTTAATTTTGTATAGTGACGAAGCATGGTTCTACCTCAGTAGTTACGTGAACACTCAAAACAGTCATTACTGGGACAGTGAAAATCCACACCGTTTTCACGGACAACCGCTACATGTCATAAAATAGGGGTATGGAGTTCAATGAGCGGACGAAAATTGGTTGGCCTCATTTTCTTTAAGAAAACAGTCAACGCACAAAGATATACATTGTTCATACTCCGTCCATTTTTTAATGAGCTGAAAAGTTGTATAGTTATTTCATGCAGGATAACACCACAGCTCATACTGCTAATGTGTCAATGACCGCTATTCAGGAAGTGTTTGGTGACAGGGTGGTAAGTCGTGGATTATGGCCAGCTCGATCACCAGATTTAAATCCCTGCGATTTTTATTTATGAGGCACAGGAAAGTAAAGCGTACGAGAATAACCAACATTCACTTGAACTCAAACAAAATATCCGGCACGAAATTCGAGCCATTTCGGAGAACGAAACTGCGGCAAGTTGCTGGACATGTCTTCAGGAGATGTGCAGCCTGCCAGATAATATCACAAGGACATCATTTCGAACATGAATTGTGAATTCGGTAAGTACATCATTACGCAATACTAAGCGCAAAAACGCGGAATGAATCCTCCGCATAATCGTCGTTACGTATGAATCAGCCGTCTAGAGTGCAGTTAGGACTCTGTAGTTGCTACGTTGCTAAGAGACCGCCAAACAAACGAACAGTTATTCTTGAAACGATTCACATATCTTCAGCACGAATGAAGCTATCGATGCATTATTAATGATCAGTTTTGCCAACCTTCTCGTGTCTTTATTTTTGTAATTTTTAAAGGATACCAGTAATTGTAGGGGTACCAAAACCAGGATGTTTTGACCTATCAGCAATAGGGATTATATAAGCAATTATCCGTTTAGTAAAATTGTCAATCCATTAGTTTACGTCTAAAATCAGTACACAGACATACAGAGGGCGTACTAAAACCACTTCTTGGCATCAGATATGTTACAAACACGCATTTTCAAGATTGTATCTTACTAGATATTCTTCAGCACCACAAAACTTACTATGTAATTCAAAATACAAATGAACTGTAAGCATGAAAAATAAAGGCTTTGGTATCATGTTTTAATTCTATCCTATCATAAGATATTGATAACAGCTGTATAAATCAGGCATGATATGATATGGCGTAATTTATTTTAATGTGTAATCTCCACCCTCTGCCAGAATTGCTGACACCAGGATGTTCTCTTTTTACGCGTAATTTTCATCCAATACCCATGAAATATAGTGGCAAAATATAATTATTTTGATCATTCTATCTTCATAAATATACTGAGATTGTAGCACTACGTAATTGCGTAATTTGTCTTTACCTTGAAGACAGTCTGTAATTATGACCCCAGCTGATATAAACAACCAAATTCAAATTAACACCGCATATAAGTCATTATTCACAACCTTAATAATATACAGTTTTGTTAATGTTGAAATAAACTGCGTATAACCGGGGTCACCGTAACACTTAAACTGCATCGCGTATGATGACAAAAAAAAATGCACAGCGTTACGGAAATGACGCGTTTTATATATACCGGTATATTATGTTATACATTTTGAAGGAAAAAAAAGTCATACGCCTATTTCGTTCCTTAGAAGTTCTCTTTTCATAATTCTACGTGCTTGAGAAATGTAATTTGTGCGAGATCGTGCGTATTTGCTCGTTTTCCGCACAGAACCAATACGCGGAAAGTGTGAAATACCACATTCAGTATTCCCAACGTAACACACATAACAATTTCCCTCTTCTTATCGCTTAAGCGCGACATTCAATTTACTGCTTTAGGCTTTTAACATATTATTTTTAGAGACGTTTAACATAGTAATAATTATAAATTGGAAACTTACCACTGCAATTTCACCTAAATTGCACTGTTAATTATTGTTTTTAAATATTTGCAAAAATTAAGTAAAGTCTACTAGGCCTACTCCACGAAACTTATTGCATTCCTTATACAAGTAACATTAAGGAAGCCGTGAAAAAATCAACAAGATTCCAGATGCCGATGTTATTACTGCAATATGTTATATAAATAATATTGTTAAAATATTAACACGAAAAATAAATCATTACATAACCTTACCGTTTGTTTTAAGTTCGCATTTATAAACTGGGGAAAAAAAAAGATAGACGTATATCACGGCCTGCTGGAGTATAGTAAACACAGAAAACATTTTATAGTAACAATGTTGAAGAAAGATATTTTGGTTTTCCGAAGTTGCCGTCATTAAACAGAAACCAACATGGAGATTTCATTGCAACTAATTAAAAATTCATCTTTCAGATAATAATAAACGATCTTCGCACAAAATAATGTACGATACACGAGCGGTATGTTTGTTTTCATGTTCTCGGAAATCAAAAAAGCTCAACTACGTTTCGCTTTTTCAATATTTTCCTCGACCATGAAAACGTCAACATACCGCTCTTGTAACGTATATTACTATTACGATTTCCTCCAAATTACAGGAAACGTTTAGTGCTATTCAAACCTTCCGTGCACCAAGGCTTTAAAAATGTCAGCAATCACATTTCTACTGAAAACAGAGCATCAATTATATTACATTATAATAATATTATAATAAATGACGTAAAACATATTACTTTGTTGTTCTAAGAAATATTTTGTCAATTGACTGTTTACGTACAATTTATTTAGCATTATTTCAATCTACAGGATTAGTTTAAAAGTCCCGCACCACCTAAATAACTTTTGAAGCATACGATTCAGTGACATGAAACTTGGTATGTGAGGATAACCATATACAGTACTAGTAACTCAATAATGGTATTACCGAGTTTTTTCTACTTCCGGTTTAACCGGAAGTAACTACAACTCTCTTATTTTAAATGGAACACCCAATATATATTTTTATTTTTGAATAGTACTCATTAAGAGCTTTTCAAAAAGTACCCACACTCGATACGTCTGTAAAAAGTCAGTGTTGCTAAGTCAACAAAACAGAAAAGTGTATCGAATATTAAAATAATAAGCCTACAATACTCCTTCCTTAACAAAAACAAAACAAAGCTAGCTCACCTTCTAAATTATGTGCTCAAATTGGTAGCCCTCAGTTGCTTTAGAGTGTGTCACTCGATTATAGAAACCATTTAAGGAATGATTTAACCAGGCTTTAGGAATATCTTGCACCACTTCCATTTTTGTTTAACAGCACTGAATTTGTACAGAAGTATCAAGTGTGGGTACTTTTTGAAAATCTCTTAATTAGCTTTATTCAAAAATAATAAAAAAATATATTGGGTGTTCCATTTAAAATAAGAGAGTTGGAGTTACTTGCGGTTAAACCGGAAGTAGAAAAAACTCGGTAATACCATTATTGAGTTCTTAGTATATCGTTATCCTCACATACCAAGTTTCATATCACTGAACCGTATGCTTCAAAAGTTATTTAGGTGGTGCGGGACTTTTAACTAACTCTGTATATTTATGTATGGTATTATAGGTTGGGGTGGAACTTATAAATACAACCTTTATCCGATAATTTTACTACAGAAAAAAGTATTAAAAATTTGTTTAAAAGAGCAGAAAGATTACTCAACTGAATTGTTGTTTAAACATTTCAACGTTTTCAACATTAAACAAATTTATTATTTCATTTTATTAAAATATTTTCACAGAAATCTTAATAACTTTGAAAAGTATATACATATATATAGAACTAAAAAATATGAATTCTCTGCGTTTATCTGAACCGAACTGTAAAACCAATGCAGCTTTTTATCATAGCATGAGTCAAGGTCCTAGATTATTAAATAAATTTCATTCTAATAATATTTTAACCACTAATTCTCTCCAAATTAATAAAAAAAAAATAAAGAAATTTGTATTGGATTTATAGTTTGGGTTTAAAGACATTTAACACTTTTTAATCTGTATTCACAAAGCTGTCATTTTGGAGATTAGCAACCGTAAGTCTGGTCATACCTTCAGATTGGGTGTGTTAAAAGGACTTGCAAATGGAGAGAAATCATTTTTCACTTTTTTTTAATCACAAAACCTTCTATCTCTAAATTCTGAAAGCAATGTTTCCAGAATGTCGCAGTATTTATCTACTCTTGAATCAGAAATATCTGAAAATGACTTCAGACAAGAAAAATTATGAAAGACATTTTCTTTCAGTTACACTTTACAAACATTTATCATCATGGAAAAAGATTTCACCGCGTCAAGCATGTCAACTGTGCTCTGATCACGTCCTTGAAGTCGGCAGTTCAGTTTGTTCAGCTGATCAGAAATATCTGTTATGAACGTCAAATCATTGTTCAGGTCAGCGTTCCTCAAACGTTTTTGAAGTGGGGACCACTTTTTAAAGTCAGAACAGTTCCGCGGACACCATACTCATGTTCCCTTCGAAAGAAATTTAGGTCTATCATTTTCGTCGCATGTTTTAATACCAGTACACTTATATTTTAAAATTGAATTAAGGGTCGGTACTTCTGTCCTCTGTTACGAATTCGGGTGGTCACTGGCTGGATTACAGGCGCGGCGCCAGATGTTCAGGAAAAAGATGTCGAGAAACACCACGTATATAGTGCTTTAAATCCCGCCTTTGTTGCTGAGAGTAGAGTGGGAAGTCGATAGACGGGTAGGGTAATAAATTTCATAAAATGTCTGTACTGGGAGAAAAAGTGAAATTCGATTGCCATGTATCATTTCCAAACTCTGAAATTTTAAGCTATAGTTTGATACGCAATTCGTTTCAATTTTATTTTTTCTTCTGTCTTTTTTGAAGGACCACAAGGGCAGACCTCGAGGACCACAGGTGTTCCGCGGACCATAGTTTGAGAAACGCTGGTTCAGATAGTATTGGATAACGCTAGAGGAAGGGGGTGCAGCGCGGAGGAGTGTTGTCACGTGGAACTTACGTCAGAGTTCAGGCGCTGTTTCACGAAACACAATTTTGCGATGCTTTGTGTATGCTATCGTGAAAACCTGCGAACCACTATTTCAACATGACAATTTTTCGAGATAATTTCCACAAAAACTCGAAATTCTTCTTTCTGATATCAGAATATTTCTTATTTATTTAATTAGAGAAAGTATCAAAGGCCACTTTTTCAGAATCATGAACACTTACCCCATAGGCCGAACATCTTCTATAAAACTTTATATAAATCGTTTTTAATACCACACTGCATACCGGATGCTTGAATGAACAAATAAGTAAAAAAATAAACCATTTATAGTCCAATTGCAACTGATCTGAACCCAGAACCTATGTGGAATTCAATCGCATTGAATCCTACTTGCGGTTCATTTCCTCATTATACGCCAACCCCAGTCTGAAGGTCTCATTAGTAAGATGGTATAAAATCTTCATTGACGCTTGAACTAGTATTTTAATAGCGCGGCAGCTCTATCAATTTATAGATAAATCAAGGTCATATGTTAATGTGATCGTAAACTTCTATCAGGGCATTGCCTCTCTAGGTACATTTCTGCCAGTGGCGACCTACTTACTAACCAGATAATAGGAGCAGAATATCTCCTCATCTCGGCGCTCTCAGATATATGATTACACTTAATACAGTATTGTTTTATCTACGAGAATTTTATTCAAATTAATACTCACCTTCAGAAGTTGTGAAGTATTACTTGAGTCCGTCTGTAAAAAAAGAAAAAGATTAATTCAGAGATGTAAATAAAATAATACCTGTAACTAAATCTCGTAACATGTAATCACGGTTATTGCATCAGACAGAATGACACAATAACGTTAAATAAAACCAAGATGTAAAACTACTAGATACTAGAGGAATAAATCACAATGAGAATTTAGGCCCAAGATATAACAACATCATACAAAAATGCCCTTACATTAGTAATGGTAATATTAAATATTTTAAGATAGAAATAAAATCGTTCCTTCTAACTAATCACACAGAAATTTACTTATAACATCTTTTTAGGCCCTTAAATAGTGTAAAAATGTATTCAACTTTTTTTGACACTATACATCTGTTATTTAAGATGTGCCTACTTTTCGTTCTTTCAGTCGATAATCCGGTATGCCTTAATTTTCTGAGAAATAGTAGCAAAATTGAGAGTGTCTTGATTTTGCAAAAGAAAGCCATTAGAATTCTATGCCAATCAAACTATCTTGAACATTGTCGACCTCTTTTCAAACAATCACAGATATTAAGAGTCATAAATTTATACGACCTAGTCCTTTACACTATAGATAATTACTCATTAGTAGCCAATATACAAGATCATGAAACTAGAAGTAGTGAACAAATTAATATTCCATACTGTAGATTACATAAAATCTAGTACAAATTTTTCTGTCATGGGGATGAAATTATATAATAAGCTTCCCAGTCAATATTATAAGTTATCAACCAATAGTTTCAAAATTATATTTTATAATTGGCTTTTAATTAATCCTTTGTACTCTGTAGATGAGTTTCTTAACATAAATTCATATGAAATTGTTTTTAATAAATAAAGTTATTTACATTTAATTACAAATAATACATTAAGAGTGAAGTGTTTTCATTAATTTTAGATTTTCAAAATGGTTTGTGTTTTCATTTTAATTAAACTTTACTGTTTTCAATTATATGCGTATTTTCAAATGTAAGTTTTTTTTTTTCTATTCTGTATTTCTGACGAAGCCTATCACTGTATGTTTAAATGACTTAATAAACTGAATTGAATTGAATTACAGATTTCTATTGCATCTCCGAGTACGAGCTCTGCTCAGTCTGAAGGTATTATTACTTCGTCTATTTCCTTTTATTATTGTTATTTTTATGTTATTTACTTAACTTTTCTACTTAAATTATATTATATTTATATATTCATGTTCAACTACTTGTATTTGGTAGAACATTTTGTAACCACATTCGCAGTTGTATTAATCATTTCTCATAATTAATCATGGATTTTGAATACGTCTCAAATGAACTGTCGTAGTAAAATAACAAACTCAAGAAATAAACTAAGAATACATAATTAGTACATTTTATGGTTTTCAATATTTAGTTAAATTCGATAAAGACGTTAATAATGTTGCTATAAAGTAGCATAACATTTAACTAAAAAACTCAAGAAACAAAAAAACTAAAATATAAGTAAATCGATTTCAAATAAAAATCTAAACAAGCAACGAAATAAGTTAACTGCACATCATGAACAATACCAAAAAACAGGAAAGCAAATAAAATTATGAAAACATACCACGTACCTAACCAAATGAAAAAATAAACAATCAACCAATCAACCGAAGCAAAGAAAGAAACTCAACTAAACAAATAATAAACCAAACAATGCAAAAAAACAACTGAACTAAAATAACTAACAAACGAAACCAAACGAAAGAAAATGAAAGCGACACGAATTTATAGTTTGAACAATAAACAAATGAACCTAACCAATCAATAAAAATCTAATTTATGTATTTAATTTGAACTGTGACTGAAAATTTTATGAAAATTATACTTCCTGTGACGTTATTTGATATCTCAATCGAAAGCTAATAATATTAATATTGCGGGAAAATCTAAATGGTTTGTAGCGAAGTTCATAAAAAGCTTTAAATTAAAAAAAATATATAAGTGTATACCGTAGGACATCTTGTAGTTCATTTCGTAGTGTTGTGGAGAGGGCCGTGGTTCATGTACTGGCTTTAAATGTATTTTATCTTCATTTCACTTATTAATACAGCTTTGTTAGATTTTTGAATGCATATAGAGTGTTAGTTGGGAAGCCAGAGGGGAAAAGACTTTTGTGAAGGCCGAGACGTAGATGGGAAGATAATATTAAAATGGATTTGAGGGAGGTGGGATATGATGGTAGGGACTGGATTAATCTTGCTCAGGATAGAGACCAATGGCGGGCTTATGTGAGGGCGGCAATGAACCTCCGGGTTCCTTAAAAGCCAGTAAGTAAGTATGTTAGGTTTTTGAAGGTCATGAATGGTGTCAGTAATGTGGGGCTTTGTGTATAGGAAAGGCTATGGTCCAAATAATTAATTTTCAAACAATAAAACATCGAATTTCCTTAAAACGATTAGAAATGTAATTATCGAAGCCTTCTGTACATGCGAGATGTTGACGTCACAATATCATGCTTTTCGATGTCTCGATAATAATGATTTGTTTATCTTTCAACTGTCACATATTTTTTTCGTGTTTCAATATAGTACGTCCGTTTTTTATCTGGTGTTACTAAGAAAGTAATAGTGTTGTTATGTTGTGAATTTAGTTCTTTTTATTACCTAGTTCTTTATTATGAGTGTAGCTGCTCGACCAAGAAAACGTGGTAGAACTTCTAGAAATGTAACTGCATCAAGAACGTACAAACGAATATATTGGAATAATGTTATTTGTAACTCGGAGAAGCTAGAGACTATTGTAACTTCGTATTCAAGGTACAAGCGTTACTTATTTATTACCATTATCATCATCGTCATCATCATTTTCATCATAAGTAGCAGCATTTTATTGTGTCTTTCAGTTTCTATCAAGCAGCAGTTGCTGCTATAAGCCACTAGTACAAATTAATTATGTAACAAAACAATTAATAAATCAAACGAAATAACCAACAAGTCAAACTAAACACACAAGATTGCTACAGAAGAATTTACCAATACAGAGAGAAGCAGTCCAACTAATGTATCACAATTACCAAGCTAAGAATTCGCCTGTGGAATTTCGACAAAGCGTTTCCATTGGATTTAATGCGACCCATTAGGAAATCCCCGTGTTCCAGAAGACAAGGATGCGAGAGACAAACCTTGCTGCTAAAGATATTGCAGTAACATGTTAAGGTAATTCGTTTATCTTCCGTTTCAGTCTACCCAGACTGTTCAGAAACTAAAAGATAATTGTAATTTTATTTCCTTATTTAATACCTTTTTCAAACTACACACACTACAATGACCCAAGGCATGAGATGATTACTGTAATTGTAAATCGTTATGTTACGTCACATTCAACCTACGAAGGCCATTCGGAAAAGATAGAAAATAATTGTAATTTCTGACTCTTAATTTAACATCCCCTTTAAACTACGTATGCCATTTGAAAACTATAACTTGTTAACTGTAATTGAAATTCTATATTTAAGGTTCCTTTCAAAGTATAGACAACATTCGCAGATGAGATGATAATTATAATAATTTTAATTATTTTTTTTACGTTTTCCTAAAACAAGAGAAAATATTCACAGTTCATGACATGATAACTGTAAATGAAATTCTTTACTTAAAATTTGTTTTAAATTACAGAGATTATTCAAAGACGAGATGATATAATAATTATAAATATTTATTTAAAGTTTCTTTTGAACTACAGTGGATATTTAGAGATGATGAGATAAATCTAATTGTACCTAATTCTTTATTCAAAATTTCCTGCAAACTACACACGCTATTCCAAGACGATGAGATCAAAATTTAATTATAATTGTAATTATTTATTTAAAGTTTCTTTCAAGCTACAGAGGATATTCAGAAACGATGAGATGGGAAATCTAATTGTAATTATTTATTTACAATTTCTTGTAAACTACACAGACTATTCAGAAACGATGAGATGGTAATTTTAATGTTTCACTAAAAACTTTTTGTGAACTACACACGCTAGTCAGAAACGATGAGATGGTAATTTTAATGTTTCACTAAAAACTTTTTGTGAACTACACATCCTATTCAGAAACGATGAGATGGTAATTTTAATGTTTCACTAAAAACTTTTTGTGAACTACACACGCTATTCAGAAACGATGAGATGGTAATTTTAATGTTTCACTAAAAACTTTTTGTGAACTACACACGCTATTCAGAAACGATGAGATGGTAATTTTAATGTTTCACTAAAAAGTTTTTGTGAACTACACACACTATTCAGAAACGATGAGATGGTAATTTTAATGTTTCACTAAAAACTTTTTGTGAACTACACACGCTATTCAGAAACGATGAGATGGTAATTTTAATGTTTCACTAAAAACTTTTTGTGAACTACACATCCTATTCAGAAACGATGAGATGATAATTTTAATGTTTCACTAAAAACTTTTTTTGAACTACACATCCTATTCAGAAACAATGAGATGGTAATTTTAATGTTTCACTAAAAACTTTTTTTGAACTACACACGCTATTCAGAAACGATGAGATGGTAATTTTAATGTTTCACTGAAAACTTTTTGTGAACTACACACGCTATTCAGAAACGATGAGATGGATTTTGTAATTATATATCTTTTTTTTTTAACTACGGAAACCATCCAAAGCGATAGCATGATAATTGCAACTGTTAATCTTTACTGAAAGTTACTAAAAACAAATTGCAACATGTAACATGATAATTGTAATTATAATTCTTGAATTAATGTCCCTTTTATTCTACAGAAGGTATTCAGAAACGATAAGTTGATAACTTTGATTTCAATTATTTATTTAATGATCATTTCTTGCTAAAGACGATATTCGGAGACGATGGGACGTAATTGTCTATTATACACTACATATTTTGAAGTTTAAAGGTTATTAATACACGAGACAATAATTGTAATCATAATGTTTAATTGGCGCCCGTTTTGATTTACACATTAAATTGCACATACAATAAGATGTTATTCATTTTATTATAATTTAAAATGTTGAATGAATTTCGCTGTTATTCACATACGGTAAATGAATGAATGATTGAGAGACCGAAGTGTTTGAAGAATACCTGTCTCTCATACACTTCACAATAACTGTCACGAAATCCTATCCTCGTCCCTTTTGGTGAATGATGCGGGCGTGAAGACATAATTAGCAAGTTCCTATAATTAACCAAAGTTTTTCAATAGAGATACGTAAAACTGATTCTTACGTGGGTATAAACAAACTACCGATGAAATTATTGCTGAAAATCATGTTTCCCCTGAGAGGAAATATGTTTAAAAGTCAGAGAAGGCGCCAGAAAGAAGAAGAAGAAGGTCTCAAACACGTGAATGCTGGGTCATAGTGATACAGTCGTGAGGTATGTGTTTCGACACCTACAATTGTCATAAATTAAATCACTTCTCACATATAATTGAATTCCCAAGAAAAATAATTTTCGTATTTATTCTGATCTCCCCAACCTATCATTACGCATCCTCCGATAACTGCCGGTGTAAGGCTTCTGAGTTACGTGTGAGTCGCGAAAGTGAGGGAAACTGTGGTCAGCTGAACAGCAAAGCATTGTGCTGGCCCGCACCTTGGGAGAATTGGGCTACATTCCTGCAAGTCATGAATTATGCGTTTGACGTCATCGCATCGTGTTCGAGTCACGAACAAGGTGTATGTCGAGCCTGTGCGTGCTTACTATAAATATATAGGCCTACAAATTGTCGCAAAAAACGCTGCGCAATGTACAGGGTGGATTAAAACAAAGTAATAACTACATACAAACTAAAGGCTGGTTCACAATAAACCGGAAACGAGAATCGGTACGAAAACGGTAAAATTGTTAAAATGTGTGCATTTAAATGTGAGCATTCAGAATTAACGAAAAGCTTGCCGTAGCCCGGAATCGGGAACGGAAAGTTGGCCAAGTTTCAACTTTGGCGTTCACGTTTCCGATCACAACCCACTAGATTCATTCTATTGCCATCTAAAAGTTATTTTGTCGTCGTATATTTTGTAGCAAGAAGACCGTGACATAACCTATGCATCATTTTGTTCTGTGCTGTGCATCATGGAGCAAGTTTTATTTGATGAGATTCTAATATTGAGTGTTGAGGAAAATCCTCACGTTTACGATAAGCGGCGCGCCTCGTATAAAGATGAGAAAATGAAGGAGAATACGTGGCTTTCAATAGCTGCGTCTCTGAACACCGATCGGAAGCGAATCATATTTTATTACTGTATTGGTTGTATTACACACTAAATATTCATGCTTCAATTCAATAACTACTGTTGTGTTCATTTTTGTTCTATTACAAATGTTTCTTCTCTAATTATTTTACGTTATGGTAGACTTAAAATAGGTTGTGATAATAAAGATGCATGGGCATATTTATAGTACCGTACCTAATGAAATGTTTCAGTTGAAATTTCGAAGTTGGTTAACCTGTGTTTATGTTGGCCGCCTTGTACTCATGAGAGAACGCCATTGGTAAATTATACACAAATATCATAATGCGTAATATCGACTTTACATATCGTTACTGAAATGCATATCAATCTGCATAGTCGTCTACGTTCTCGGTTTATTGTGAACCAAAAATTTTCATATTCACGTCCTCTGCTTCTCGTTTTCATTCTGGTTCTCGTTCCCGATTTATTGTGAACACCAATCAATGGAATAATTCGCTCTGACGGTACATCATAAAATACCAGAGGACTGGGCAGCTAATGGAAATCCTTATAAGACCTAAAATCAGGGAGTGAGCTTACAGGAACAGAAAAATGAAGTAGAAGAAAATATGAAGAGCAGAAGAAATTCAGAAAGAATTACGAAGGAAAAGACTACGGGAATCAAGAAGAGAACGACAGAAAAGTTGTCTTAGATCAGTTGGCAGAGCGTTCGCTTATGACAACCATGGATCCTAGTTCAAACCCCGGCGATAACAGTTGTGTTTGTGATCGGCTAAGTCAAGGTTGAGAGGGTTTTTTTCAGGGTTTTCCATTTTTCCCTTTCTCCACTATAACAATAAATCCCATAACTCCCTTTCGTTATCATCTCCGGGGGTGGGTTCTATTCTCGTACGGATTCATTACATGGTTGGTTTTTTTCGAAGATCTTTGAAACTCTAAGTTGAATCTCAGGTAACCCATGGTGAAATCTCGTCAAATACCATCTCGCTATGGCCAATTACATATATCAACGGTAAATAATCTAGTAGTTAGGGTCTAATATTGCGTCATTAAATAACCGAATAGAACTACTCTTTGCCTGCTCTTCATTATATACCAATGTTCTCTCTTTCTAGCTTTTCGTTCTCTTTTTCATTTTTACATTTTCTTTCCCATTCGCCTCTCTTAATTTATTTCTCGTTTCTTCCCTTCTCATTTCAACTCCTTTCTCACTTCTTTTCTTTCTTTCTGTTAGGCTTAGGCAATATTATTGGGCAAGAAAAGGTTATGTCTAAACACTTTGGTTTAAATAAGCTTCTTGTGCATTCGTTATGACCAAAGCTCGGAACTTGGGGACTTGTGTCTTTGCACGTGGCTGAGCGACGGACTTCAACGTCAACAAACTCCCGCTTCCAGCACGGAGGTACTGTCAGGTCTGCTATAAAAGTGGTTTCTGTCTGGAACAACATATTGATAGTATTATGGTAGGTTGAAACATGAGAAATATATCAAATTTACTGTTCTGTTTTGTACATTTTATTACAGCGTATGACTACGTACATTCGAAGGTTTTCGGATCCATAACTTCTTCGCTGAAATGAAACGAGAAAAACTTATTTCCAAGTCACATGAAGTGACGGGAGCAAACCTAAAATACTGAATGTTTTCACTGTCACTGTTTTCTGTTTCATTTTCAGCAATTGGTAGCTGATCTCGTATGTGAGAAAGATAAGTATATCCTAAATTTTTCTCAAAAATAGTTTTCAATTTATTCTACGGTAGGTTCCTCTGCTACTTGATCCATGGCTATAGACAAATCTTCCACCAATTTAAGGGACTGCAATGTCTATCAATGAATGCCGGTTTCCAGCCTCTAGTTTGTGTGGCACAACTTACAAAATATAAACTCTCCATTCGAAGAAAATAATGTATCTCCTTCGAATTCCTCCACGAAATTCTGTGCCTAAAATTAAAAAAAAAATGTATTTTCAAACTTGTATAATATCCATTCGAATAACACGTATTTTCTAATTCCTCAAACAAACCGTTTATCTGTAATTCTCTAAATGTCATTGTCTTCGATGTGCCAAAGTTTCCTCGTTTGTGTGACTGCAACCCGTGTATATTTTTGTGTGGCTTTACTTTGTGTATAGTGTTTTTTTTTTCTCTGTATCTTTATTTCTTGTGTAGCTTTATTTTGTATATCGTGTATTTTTTCTGTCTATTTCTATTATTGTATTTGTATTCCTGGTGTTGTGGAAGAAAAGGCCTGATGGCCTTAACTACACCACAATGATTAAATAAATAAATATATAAATAAAGTTTCCTCGTCCGTCTTCCTCTCATTCGATGTGACCACTTTCTTAGTACATACGACTATCCCTGACTTGCAGCGTAAGCTTTGTGTACGTTGTACCTGTAACCTTACTCATGCGCACGACACACAAGTCCCTAAGTTCCGAGCTTTGGTTATGACATTTCACGCATGCAGATTGGACTGTTCAGCTGAACTATCTGTTATGAAAGAAGGCAAGAATTAGAAGGAAAAAAGGTGAAAGATTTGAAAAAAAAAAGAGAAGAAAAATTATTTCTTTGGTTATTTATGTATTTACTTATGTAACTGCTTATTTACCTATTTACTTACTGATTTATTTATTAATTTATTTATTTACTTACATGTTTACTTACTCATTGATCGATTTATTTGTTTATTTTTATTTATTTATTTAGCCACCAGCGTGGCTCAGTCGGTTAAGGCACTTGCCTGCCGGTCTGAAGTTGCGTTCGGGCGCAGGTTCGATCCCCGCTTGGGATGATTACCTGGTTGGGTTTTTTCCGAGGTTTTCCCCAACCGTAAGGTGAATGCCAGGTAATCTATGGCGAATGCTCGGCCTCATCTTGCCAAATATCATCTCGTTATCACCAATCTTATCGACGCTAAATAACCTCATAGTTGATACAGCGTCGTTAAATAACCAACTAAAATCTATCCATCCATCCATCCATCCATCCATCCATCCATCTACCTACCTACCCATCCATCCATCCACCCATCCATCCAACCGAAGCTCTGTGTATGCTGTCAGGAATAACTCCCATTACCATAAAAATTGAGGAGGCACTTAAATTATACAACATAATGAAAGGAAGAGTAAAAAACCAAACTTACACCATAGACCGAGAAGTGGAAATCAAAAACTGGCCTCACCCAGCAGACGCTGTCAAGATCAACGAGGGATCAGAAGATAAGGACTACACCCTTCAAATATTCACGGATGGGAGTAAGAGTGAGTATGGAGTTGGAGCAGGTATCGCCACCTTCGTCAGAAATGAACTCACCAACCAATTAAAATTCAAACTAAATTACAGATGTTCCAACAATCAAGCCGAGCAGGTAGCAATCATTAAAGCACTGGAAGCAATAGAAACAATTGACATCAGGGACAACAGACCACGCACAGCAGCAATTCTCACAGACAGCAGAATAACAATAGACTCCTTAAAGAACAATCACAACCACAAATATCTTATAGAAGAAATCAGGAAGAAAGTCTTAATTTTGGAGAAAGTAAATTGGACGATAGAATTCTTCTGGATCAAGGCCCACGTCGGAACATACGGTAATGAACTTGCGGATCGACTAGCGAAGGCAGCGGCACAAAACAAGGATGCAGCAGTATGTTATGATAAAATTACAAAAAGTATAATTCTAAGTGAAATAGAAGAAGAAGGAAAACTAAAATGGCAGAAAGAATGGGACGACACCACAAAGGCAGCGATAACAAAATCCTACTTTCCTAATGTAAAAGAGCGGCTTAAGATGGAATTAAATATTACAGCCATCTTCACGTCAATGGTGACAGGACACGGGATGACTAGAGCCTACCTCCATCGCTTCAAGTTACTGGAGAGTGCAACATGTCCGTGTAATAGTGGAGGTCAGACTATAGATCACTTGCTGTATGATTGCACAATATTAAGAAAACAAAGGGGAATTCTAAGAAACAGCATCTCGAAGACAGCAAGTTGGCCACCTAACAAATATCAACTTATAAAATTTCATCTTCAACCATTCATTGCCTTCATCAATTCAATAGATTTTGAACAATTGTAGCAATGCATTTATAACTAGGATACACACATTTATCATTCAACTTTTATACAATTATCAATTTAAAAAAAAACAATTGCAATATATTCCAATCATGTATATATACTTTGTTTTCTTTTTATTTAGGTTAAGCCATATATATGTATTTGTATTAATTCTCTATCTTCCTTAGGTAATATCAATGTATCCAAATGTATATTTATCGTAGGAAACGGAAAATCTAAAACATGTAGTATTACTCTGTAATGGAGCATGTTGTTCAATAAAAAAAAAGCTACCTACTTACCTACCTACCTATTTATAATCTCACAGGATTAAGGCCATAGAACCTTCTTTTCCATCCTACCAGATAGCACATACAAATACAAAAAATACAAACACTGATAAAAATAATACAAATTATATGGCAATAACGACAACTAATATCTAAAAATTCAAGACCATTAAATTTATAGAAGACAATAGAAATTATTGCAATATATAGATAGAATGAAGGCAGATCGAATTGTGAGGAGAACCAAAGAATACAGACCCTTAGCTGGGAAGAAAGAAAGAGGAAGACCTCCTAAAAAATGAGCAAATCTTCAGAGGAAGAAGCATGATAGAGGAAACAAAGAGGATGGATTTCTACGCCACAAGAATTAGTATAAGTCTTAAAACGGTTGAAAGAATCAATTTTTTCTCTATCCGCAACTCACATGGTTGTCAGAATGATGACCTTTTTCGGAATCACCCTGTACACTCAAGAAATCTTTGCGTGACCGAGAAGAAAAAGTTAACACGCGTGTTTCTGAGTCCGGTTCCTAAATAAAACGCGCTTTGGGACTGGATCTAAACTGATGATACTTCTCATGTCTTTTTTCTTTTCGGGATTCCTTCTGTTTTCGCTATTCGTTGTCACGACAAGGATCCAAGAAACACGGCCTTCTTGGGGATCACTACAAAGTATTATGATGAATGTAACGTTCCTTTTTTCTCGTTCAGGATCAGTATTATGACGCGGACTTAATCTTGTACCTCGGGCGCTGACTGAAATAAAACTTAGCCCTATGGTGATCTACATAAAAATACAAGGGCTTTTCCACTTTCTTCTTTCCCCAAGATTATTAACTAAAGTCCAGCATACATCTTCATTTCATATCCACTAATGTAACAAAAGGTATTTTTTCAGATTAAAGTGCATGGCTTTGGACATGCTTGTAACAGACATGTTAAAACCTAGTCTTAATTCGACAGTGTTTTCATTTCAATTGATTAAAAAATTTAACATACAAAGATAGTATAATCATTACAGTATTAAAACACACATTCAAAATCATGTTTGAACCATACATGTTTCAGGACGTGCGGTCCTATCTTCAGTGGTCATCTATAAGGAGAATAATCTCTTGATATAATGCTACTCAGAAATTATAATGTTTAAATTGAATATAAGAAATATTTATTTTTCAGTCACTAACTTTACTGTAATATATGTAAGGTATATTAATATCAATTATTTAACATTTGATCTTATTCCAGTTAAACCTGACTGCTGACTTGCACCTTATTACATATTTTATCACAACTGCAGTATTTGGATACCGACCATAAATTATCGTGTGAGTTTCCATCCCTTCAACACGTTATACAGGGTTAAATTTTCAAAATCTCCATTTAAAGCTGGCTCATTAACTCAATGATAGTATACATTATTTAATTTGATCACTTCTAGCTTGGAAGAACAGCATTACCGTCTAATTAAACATTTACGGCTAGTCAACATAAAACAACCTAACATTGAAATACATCGCCGGACATAAAGATATCCATAATAATTTTTGAACAAGCACTCAAGGCAAACCTACAAGATATACACCACGATGCACATGTATCTGGATATTGGAAAGACGTACATCAATAAGAAATAAGAACACGAACATACACAAATTCGCTAATATAGTTCAAATACTGTAATTGCATCTCTTCACATTTTACAATATGCAGCTCATTCTATTTTTATTTTTTATTATCTTACTTGTGAAGACTTGCAAACACATACATATATTGTAATTTACACGTGTACTTTTAATTGTTTGATAATAAGGGCAGTCACACAAGAATGATATTTGTATCCTAATTTATGTTGGTTTTTAGTATGTTTTATCACTCTGTATGCTATTTAATATGTATTGTAGTTGTGAGACTAATGATATTGCTAGAATGAATTTCGTATCTGATGATGTTAGCATAATCCAACGAAAACGTTCATACGATTTTTAAAACATGTAAAGTAAAGGTTTTACACCTTACATATATTACAGTAAAGTCAGTGACTGAAAAATAAATATTTCTTATATATATTACAGACTTTTCTGAAAATTAATCAAAATGAATTGCAAAATGTTTAAACTGAAGTATAATAATGTGTTTAAAATTGAAAACGGTCATGGTACAGAACGAATACTTACGACTAACCAGCTGGTGTTCGCCGAGATGCGACGCCGGTGTGGATAGGAGACTGAATGCGGCGTGTGTTATGACTACGCTGGTCAAATTGAAAAGCAATACACAGATCAATGAGAATGTTATTGCCAATTGGAGCTTTATCATTTAAATTAGTTTTATTTGTATTTTTGTCTTTATAAATGTCTACGGATTCTAGAATGTTTAAAGTTTGACCTTTACTTTGTACATGCAGGATAGTCATATCTAATTTTATGTTCCTAAAGAAATGTTGTTTGTTATAATATGTTTGTTGAACGCTGACTGAACCCTATTACTGTGTGAAATTTGTCTAATTCTTTATATCTTGTAACAAATGTTCTGGAAGTTTGACCTATTTATGTAGCTTCGCAAGAAGGAAATTGATATTTTAATTTATAAACGCCAGAAGTGTTGAATTAATTAAGTTCTGGTCCAAAATACTATGGCAATGTATTATCTGTTTTGTACGCTATATTATATTTAAATTTCTTAAACGTATTTGTAATTATATAAGTGAAGCTGTTGCAATAAGTGAATGTAAAAACTTTTTGCTTTCTTTTGTTTGAGATAGTGTGCTACTGTCTTTAATGAATTTCTTTTGTTTTGTACGTTTTATTAAATTATCTATTATTCTTTTGTAGCTATTTTCGAAAGCCATTGTGTAAATAATTCCTAATTCATTATTGTAATTCTGTTTTTTTCATGGAAATGTTTACAAAGTAAAGTTGGAAGTAAATCCCGAAAAGACTAAGTATATAATTATGCCTCGTGAGCAGAATATTGTACGAAATGGAACTATAAAAATTGGAGATTTATCTTTCAAAGAGGTGGAAAAATTAAAATATCTTGGAGCAACAGCAACAAATATAAATGACACTCGGGAGGAAATTAAACGCAGTGTAAATATGGGAAATGCCTGTTATTATTCGGTTGAGAAGCTTTTGTCATCTAGTCTGTTGTCAAAAAATTTGAAAGTTAGAATTTATAAAACATTTATATTACCGGTTGTTCTGTATGGTTGTGAAACTTGGACTCACACAGGAACAGAGTTTAAGGGTGTTTGAGAATAAGGTTCTTAGGAAAATTTTTGGGGCTAAGAGGGATGAAGTTACAGGAGAATGGAGAAAGTTACACAACGCAGAACTGCTCGCATTGTACTCTTCACCTGACATAATTAGGAACATTAAATCCAGACGTTTGAGATAGGCAGGGCATGTAGCACGTATGGGCGAATCCAGAAATACATATAGTGTGTTAGTTGGGAGGCCGGAGGGAAAAAGACCTTTGGGGAGGCAGAGATGTAGATGGGAAGGTAATATTAAAATGGATCTGAGGGTGGTGGGATATGATGATAGAGACTGGATTAATCTTGCTCAGGATAGGGACTGATGGCGGGCTTATGTGAGGGCGGCAATGAACCTCCGGGTTCCTTAAAAGCCAGTAAGTAAGTAAGTAATGTTTACAAGGCTATTTACTAGACTATTAAGGCCAGCTATTTTATGTTGAAATGGGTGGTTCGAATGCGAGGGAATTAAATAATCAGTATGTTGTTTGTGTTGGTTTTCTAAAAATTTTGAAATGAAAATACTTTTTATACGTGCATGACCTTTTGTGATGCCTAATGTAGGCCTATTGTCCCTATGGGGAATAATTAAGCAGCATGTCTCGAAACATCGATACCAGACAATTGAAGATTTGAAGCCAGCTGTTAGGGAGGCATTCAGGGAAATCACACCGCCTTTGCTGCGAAAAATTTCACACAGGACATGCACCGCATCATTTTGTGCCGCGACAATGATGATCCCATACTGATGTTCTGGATCACTAAAGAAGCTGGAACGTAAAGTATCAACCATTGTCACACATCTACTATGACATGCTCAAACCAACATACAAATAAGTTGGAGTAACAAGACTTTCGGACCTCACTGTACAATATAACACTAAGATATTAAGGATACTTGTAAATTCTCAAAAGCGCAGAAATCATATTTCATAATGACTTTGTTGCTTGAAAATTCTCATTCATGGTTATTCCTGGGATGTCAAAATTTTTAAATTGACTTAAAGATGGAAGCAAATGAAGTATTGGTGTTACGAGAGCGAAGGAAGGCCTGTATGTCTTTGTTTTCACTGCCATTGTGGTACACTTTCAAACACCGATAAGGGTAAGAGAGCCTTGGCCGAAGCAATGAGGTGCCGACGCCCCTCGTTAAAACAGAGCAAGCACGCATATTGAGAAGTGTTGTGTACAATTTGGCAACCACTGGCATGATTAGGATATGATATTTCCTTAGGGAACTCGCGCCCAATTTCGAAACGCGAAACAAGTTTCCTAAAATGTCGTTCACAAATGGTTTGCTGAAACTTTCTTTCCAAATTACGGGTCTGATGCGATGTACCAGCCAGCACCTTGATTGTTACTTGTCCTCGCCCAAAGGAACCGATACGAGAAACAGAAGGTGCGTCCATGCATACAATTCGCACGTATTTAGTGTCTATATTTCTCACTTTTCGCAGTCATCCATCCTTCCATCCACCCACCCATCCATCCATCAATCAATCTTGCCAATCTATACATCCATCCTTGTCCTTCTCTACATCCATCCATCTTCTCCACCCACCCAACCATCTTGTCCATTTATACATCCATCCATTTTCTCCATCTATCCATCCATCCACCCATCCTTCCATCCATCCTTTCCAACTTTACATCCATCCATCTTCTCCATCCATCCTCTCATCCATCCATCCATCTTCTCCACCCATCCATTCATCTTGTCTATCTATACATCCGTATTCTCTATCCATCCATCCATCCATCTTGTCCATATATACATCCATACATTTTCTCTATCCATCCACCCATACTTTCCATCTATACATCCACCCATCTTCTCCACCCATTCATCCATCTCTCCATTCATGTTGTCTACCTATACATCCACCCATCTTCTCCACCCATCCATCCTTGTCCATCCGTCCATCTATTCATCAATCTTGTCCATCTATACATCCATCCATATTCTCCATCCATCCATCTTGTCCATCTTTACATCCATCCATTTTCTTCATGCATCCATCCATCGATCTTGTTCATCTATCCATATTCTCCATCCGTCCATCTTGTCCATGTATACATCCATCCATATTCTCCACCCATCCATCCATCAATCTTTTCATCTATACATCCATCCATCTTGTCCATCTATACATCAATCCATATTCTCCACCAACCATCTTTTCCATCTTTACATCCATCCATCCATCGATCCGTCAATCTTGTTCATCTGTACATCCATCCATATTCTCCATCCATCCATCCATCTTGTCCAGCTATACATCCATCCATATTCTCCACCCATCAATCTTTTTCATCTATACATCCATCCATATTCTCCATCCATCTTGTCCAGCTATACATCCATCCATATTCTCCACCCATCCATCTTTTCCATCTTTACATCCATCCATCCATCGATCCATCGATCTTGTTCATCTATACATCCATATTCTCCATCCATCCATCTTGTCCAGCTATACATCCATCCATATTCTCCACCCATCCATCTTTTCCATCTTTACATCCATCCATCGATCCATCGATCTTGTTCATCTATACATCCATATTCTCCATCCATCTTGTCCAGCTATACATCCATCCATATTCTCCACCCATCCATCTTATCCAGCTATACATCCATCCATAATCTCCACCCACCCACCCATCCATCCATCCATCAATCAATCTTGTTCATCTATACATCCATCCATATTCTCCATCCATTCATTTTATCCATCTATATATCCATCCATATTCTCCATCCATCCGTCTTGTCTCCTATCTATACATCATTCATGCCTCTTGTCTGCTTATCGATATGTCCATTCATCCAACCACTCACCCATCCATGTCTATTTATCCAATCATCCATCCACCCACCCATCAATCTTGCCCATCTGTACATCCATCCACTTCCCATATGGAAATTAATAATTTCTTCAAACTTGCATCAGTTTATTTAATACAATCAACTAATTTCACCACCATGACACTAATGCTACTTCGCCCGCTATCCATACGAGATGAAATATTGGATTCCCTTTTGAAGTACCGGCTAATCACCCTTGCAAGCCGGGCGCATGTGCCGTAGCAGCAGATCACAACTGGTTTTCTATGTGTAACAGATAATTATCATTTTAGGACTTATTATGTATAATTTCCCGAGAAGTTTCAGGGAAGTGAAAACATGACCTTGTTGTTCAGCGGCTCGTACATTAATTATGGGTGTCTAGAATAGAGAAAATATGGGAGTGGAACGAAACAGGGATTTGGGCAGCGAGTTACGTAAACCGTTGACAATGCGCGAGTGCTGAGCAGTCTGGTTTTACGAGGATCCCTGCAACCGGTTCAAGCAAGGAGAACTCACCAAACGAGAATCGATTAAAACTGCATTCGGCAAACAAAACAAAATCAAAATGAAAAAAAAAAAAAAAAACATATATTCTGTAATGATGAAAACGTAGTAAGAAATTTAAGCAGCAACAGAATTTATAGAGCCTTATTTTCGTACGACTTTCTGGAGTTTTTAATGGTAGTTTTTTTCTTAATGTCATTTTTTGGGCATCGTAAACTGTTCAGCCGGAATTAGATATTTATGGCTCTAAGACAATGTATATGCGACCACAAACATGAGAAACCTTCTTCTTTAACAGTGAGGGATTAAGTTAAACCTGTTCTATGCACAAATCTGTTTACAGTTTCCTGGTATCCCCTTGATCTGTAGTTTCAGATTTGTTTAGGGATGCTATTAGATGCCATCCATTCCAAATGAAGTATCCAGTTTTCTCTATAATGCTTCATTTTTTCTAGTATATATTCCCTGCCTAACACATTCCTAATGTCTTCATTCCTTATGGCGGCTTCTAGAACGTCAGCCATCTATTCGATAGCACTATTTTTCTATAAGTGTTTCTGAAACCCTGGATAGCAGTTATCCACTACATAAACCTTACCATGAAGCTAAATGAACACATAACATCTTATGTATTCGATAAACATTCAGTAGGCGACTAAACAGCTGATATCCGAGCCAGAAAATCTTCATGATACACAAATTTATGAATGAATGAATGCAAACTCACATACACAAGATCCTTCGCACGAGCTTGTCGTGCTATAATTATGCACAGTTTGAATCTTCAGAAAATGATCAAAACAAATTGTGGAGCCGAGTTATACCTCTATGGAGGAAGCAGAGAGGCCAGGCTAGACTTAGCCTGGTTTCGTCTAGGAGCTTGGAGGACACTTATGATCGTCAACAAAGAGGGGACGAGATTATGTCCTCTTTGCGATAGAGGCGAGACATCACAGATTTATTATGTCCAAGAGAATGCAGCTTAGAGGACTACAATAAATTAATATATAGGTGTTAAGGAGTAAAATTACATGTTTCGTAGTGATGTTAGATTATGAAAATAATAACAGAAAGTTAATTATAATTTCAGTAACGTTAAAGAATAATGTCGGATAATAATAATATTGTAATATTCTTGCATTATATTTTAATGGATTATCTTAAAATAAACCAAATGTTTACCTTTAAATACGGAAAACCAATATCCACTCAAAACCCTGTCGAATTGGCATTAGTTTTCAAGATTTTAGCTGTTAAATTATATTCTCTGTCTTATAATAGTATAAGAGGTTACGTAAGGGGATGTAACCCTAAAGATTTTCCTAGTCTATTGGATAACGTATTTCGCACATATTCGAGAGGTTAGTGGATCGATTTTAACAACATTTGCACAGTGTAATAGCCAAGTTATTATAGAATAGTTCTACATATGTTTCTGAATGAAGCAACGGCTTCAGGATTTTCTGTAAGTGAAACAGTTTTTAAAATATTAGTTTGTTTTTGCAACAGTTGCTAAATTTTTTATTGTTTTTAGGATTGACAATACAAAATATTTTTTTTATTATTTTAGGGTGAAACTAATAAAAAAACCTGGATAGTAAGTTTTCTTTGTGAGAGTTTAAAAGTTATAAAAATGAAACTTGAGGTAAAATTGTTAAAATTTGTAGGAGAAATAGCGAATTTTAAAAGTAATTTAGTTTTACAAACATGTTAATACTCACATATATTTAAACCAAATTTGATAAAATTTGGTATACACACAATTTATACAAAGCATAGACTAATAATTGTACATAGAGAAGGACAGAAGAATCTCAAAGTCCACTCCTGTGGAGTAACGGTTAGCTTGCCTGAACGTGAACGAGAGGGCCCGGGTTCAAATCCTGTTTGGGACAAATTACCTAGTTGGAGTATTTTCCGGGGGTTTTCTCTCATCCATTAAAAGCAAATGCTGGGTAACTTTCGGCACTGGATCCTGGACTCATTTCGCCGATAGTACCACTTATATGCTAGATAACAATAACAGTTGATAAAACCTCGTAAAATAACCAATTAAGAAAACTCATAAAATAATGAGTCCCACTTCAGAAGTATTTATTATTTAATTCTCTAAAATAAATTCAAGCTAATATCTAAAAACTTTTTGTTTTTAATCAGTCTATTAGTTTATAGATGAGAAAATAAATTCTGAGTCAAGACATAAATTTGTTTGTGTTGTACAGTGATAGAAATGATAGCCAAAAATGCTGCGAATCTTGTGTAATTTATACAGGAAGCCGTGAATCTGACAACTTGCCTCGCAGCGATTTTTCCTGTTTCTAGTAACGTAATGAAGAAAGCTAAGGCAGAGACAGGCTGAAGCGTGTTTCGTTCTGTGGACCGCTTATTAAACGCTATGTCTGTCCGTTCGTACGGCATACAGCATCTATCAAAGATGCAAATTTACTAATGGTGCAGTCCACTTGAACCATCGAGTTTTTCAGCAACTCTCATTTTAAAACCATTAATAAATTCCACATTTCCCGTATGAGAGTTCAATCACACCGAGGAACGGACATCAGATGCATTAGCGAATCTTTTTATACCCACTTTTAAGACTTCCTCTCGTATACTCAACCATTAGCGACAAAATTGTAATAAAATTATTGTAATTATTTTTATAATTTATTATCATCATTATTTCACTTCTTTAGAAATATCGCTAAGCACTAATTTGAACTCTAATCTCACAAGGAACTGTTAATGAGGTCACGTCTAAATTTTTCATCACATAACGCCCATCGTTAGCTCTCAATAGCAGACTGATAGATATAAAAAATAACCTGCTCTTACCAAACATATGATTAAAAAACTGATGCATGAATACAAGAAATAGAAGCAATGCTATGTATAATCGGTGTCCCTTAGGGTTCAGTTCATGGTCCTGTTTTGTTTCTGATATACAATGATTCATTAACAATCGATTTACAAAAACCTAAAGACGTACTGTATTCCTAAGATGATGATACTGTATTACTGATTGGAAAATCTTGGCACGACACTTATTTTAACGCAAATAATGGTTTAAAATTTATAAAAACATAGTTTGTTTCGAATATTTTTTCTCTTAACACTGATAACACTATACTTACTCTTTTCACATTAACTATTGGTAGTAAGTGTTATGAATTGCCGAATTCTCTGCTAAACTACAGAATTCGGCTTGTTCCGCGGATACTATTTTCATTAAATCATGTTCCTGATGAAATGATTTCAGAAGTTAAACTTCTTGGTATTACATTAGATTCAAAACTTACTTGGACGGGTCACATTGCGTTTCTGTGCAAAAGGTTATCTCGTGTACATTATCTTTTGTGTAAATTAAAAGTTGTTGTATCTAGTACATATTTGAAACAAGCATGTTATGCATTTTTCCATAGTGTAATTTCATTATGGTATTTTTTTTTTGGGGGTAACGGTGCTAATGTCAATAGTGTTCTAATCTTGCAGAAAAAAAGCATTACGTATTATTACTAACTAGCCGTACCCGTGCGCTCCGCTGCACCCGTTAGAAATAAACATAAAGTACAGTAATTACATAATTAAAATAGGATGTTTGATCCAGGAAACATTCTTGTTTGATAGAAGGATAAATCGTTTAATATGTTACTTAATTTAAATTGCATCCAAATAATTAAAATGTGATCATTTTGGTCCAGAGACCACTCATTGGTGCAATGACAATTCCTTTAACATGTTTCTTAACTTTTATTACATGCAACCATAGTTTAATGAACATTGACATCATTTAGATTTAATGTGTATATTTTATTTTACTTGTTATAGGTTTCCATTGAATTATGGCAATAACTTAATTTTAACCCCTGTTTTCTACGTATTCAGTAAATGGCGCTTGCCCACTATGGTTGTGAACCCTTCAAATAACTTAAATTATATTATATAATATTACATATTATATTATATTATATTATATTATATTATATTATATTATATTATATTATATTATATTATATATCAGAAGTTACTGTAATAACATTATAGCATTATGTCCATCTAGAGAAACTACACTTTCCAATGATGAAATAATAATTAATTATACAAATCGGTTAATTTAGCTTCCGATATTACTTCATACAAACACAGAAACATTCTCTGTAGGCTATCTTTCATAGCTTTCGATTGTTGCTGTCCAAGGCCCCTTATAGACGAAGTCATTTGTTTTTTAATTCATTACACGGCCTTAGATGGCAGTTATTTTAATTTTAAAAGTCATTTATCTCATTAAATATCAGTCCTATCAAAATTTTTCAAGGAATAAAACTTATCGCAAATTATGTTTAAAGAAACTTTTGTTACGTAACATTTTTCACAAAAATCAATAATAAGAGAGATATTTTTATTTATTTAATTCAGGCCGACTTATAACCCCCCTTTTAAATAATGTATATTGAATGTCATATAGCCTAAAATCTACGTTACTACGAACTTAATTTATATTCCAATTTTCATCGAAATCGGTTCAGCCATTATCGCGTGAAAAGGTAACAAACATACAGACAGATAGACAGACAGACATAAAAACAAAAATTTCAAAAAAGCGATTTTCGATTTCAGGGTGGTTAATTATATATGTTAGGACCAATTATTTTTGGAAAATCGAAAATTACCAGAAAAATTTCGGCTACAGATTTATTATTAGTATAGATTCATCTTTTAATGCTCATTGTCGACCTTTATTTCGTAATGCTAATATTCTTACTGTAATTAAGCAATATATTTATGACTGTTTAGTCTACACAAAGATTAATTTAAATAGTCATGCTTCTCAATCACAGATCCACAAATATTATACCAGAAATAATCACTATATTGTAACACCTATGGTCAGGTTGACAAAAACCAAGAAATGGTTCAATGTTATTTCTGTAGATATGTCTAATAGATTGCCTAAGAATGCCCACTCAGTTAGCTTATTTAGATTTAAAATTGTTTTAAAAAATGGCTTGTAGACACTCTATTTTATCATATACAGTAAATGGATTTTTAGACAACTATATGAACATGGAATTTTAATGTTTTATTGACCATTGTCTGTAATTACGATATTGTAATTTTTGACAAA
Organism: Periplaneta americana; assembly: GCF_040183065.1. Classification (NCBI taxonomy): domain Eukaryota; kingdom Metazoa; phylum Arthropoda; class Insecta; order Blattodea; family Blattidae; genus Periplaneta; species Periplaneta americana. The sequence goes on along the minus strand of NC_091124.1, from coordinate 41,972,483 downwards.
GAAACATGGTTGATTGATTGATTGGTAATCAGCTGTAATTGTCCAATTATAAATAAATCTTTCAAAGTTAAATATTTAGGGATCATTATTGATAAACATCTGAAATGGGGCAAATATATCAACTATCTTTGTAACAAATTACGTAAAATTATTATTATTATTATTATTATTATTATTATTATTATTATTATTATTATTATTATTATTATTATTCTGTTCAATGGGCAGTGTAAGTCAGAGCTGATAAAACCAAAACCGATAATAGTGACCTGAGGTTTGAATAATTTTCTGAAGAATCACGGCTATAATTGCTTCGTAACCTATCTGAGGCATTATTTACTGTTATTTACTGTAAGTCAAATAGTAATAATTGATATTACCACGAGTGATTCGGAACTTTCGCGGTTTTCCTTCAACTCATTAAGAGCAAATGCTGGGTAACTTTCGGCTCTGGACCCTGGACTCATTTTGCTGGCATTATCACTTTTACCTCACTCAGACGCTAGATAACTGTATAGCAGTTGATAAAACGTCATAAAATAACTAATTACAATTATATTATACCGTATTATATATTATATTATACTATACTATATTATATTATATATTATATTATATTATATATTATATTATATTATATTATATTATATTATATTATATTATATTATATTATATTATATTATATTATATTATATTATATATTACGTTCCTTATTTTAATTTAATTTATTTAAATTTATATTGATTAATTTTATTTCATTATAATTTAGTCTATTTTAATTAATTTTACTTTAGTTTAATTTATTTTATTTTATTTTACTGTCATTTATTTTAATGTAATTTATTTAATTTTAATCATTTTATTTTCTATTATTTTAATTTATTTTATTTTATTTTATTTTAATTTATTTTATGCTCGACCATGCCGAAATGTAGTCATTATACACCTGGTAGTAGCCCTTTAATGCACCTCATTAAAGTACACCTATTCATTATAATTCAGTTGTTCAGCCAATGAAAAATCACCATTGTCCCATTATAAAACCGCAAGTATCGATTATTCTCGGATATGCAATCGAAAGACAATTAGCGAAAAGTCACGGAGGCTGGAAATCCAATACTGTCGCAGAAGGTTACGTTCTGTTACTATAATAATTAGCGTTAATTGTAAATAGTACTCAAATAAATTCAATTTGTCATCTCGTTTTTCAATTCTAAATCAATTTCCAGGTTATATCAAGACTAATCTTCATGTTATTCTCTAGATTATATCAAGGTCAATGACTTTCGTGCCTCGGAAAAAATCAATACTCTCGCGTCTACGCACATCTCACAATTCAGGTCAGTTCCGCTCCTCACTTACATAACCATAATATGAATACTTATGAATAATTTCAAGTTAGAAATATGGTCGAGCACAAAAAGTCGTATGAGAGTTGCCTATAATGGTAGTTAAGACGCTCGTATGAAAATTATGAAATTCGCTTGCGCTCGTTTCATAAACAAACATACTCGCGTCTTAATTACTACCATTATAGGCTCGTTGCATAATGTACTATTATATTATTTTCATTTATTTTATTTTACTTTATATAATTTATTTTATGTTATATGATTTCAATTTAATTTAATTAATTTTGATTATTTGTTTATTTTATTTGTTTTATTTTTACTTCTATTTAATTTAAATTAATTTATTTTGTTTTGATTTACATTATATTATATTATATTATATTATATTATATTATATTACATTACATTACATTACATTACATTACATTATATTATATTATATTATATTATATTATATTATATTATATTATATTATATTATATATACCTCCTATTCATTTCGAAGTTCTGAACTGTAGAATTAATTCATTTTCTCCTTTGTTGCTTGGCCAAAACTTCCAGACGCCATATTGTTTGAACCCAGCTGTTGTAGTGGATGGCTGATCGATAGGATACTTGAAATAATTGAGGAGCGAGTATATAGTATGGCCCACAATTTTATTACGGAATCGATGTACAGAGTAATGACTTTCACCTAATATTTTGTCACATATGTCTGATCATTATCAAAAGACTAACGTATAAGCGGACTATTTCTGTATAACGTCCTGTGTTAGAGCCCCGGCGTTGTGCTCACCCCACATTACCGAATTCTCAATTTGTGTCTGGTGGAAAGAGCAACGAATCGGAATTTCCTGGGAACTCCTGTCGTCCGACGGCATGGTGTTGGTCGTGAACACAAGTGGCGTGCGATTGTTTACTCAGTCACGCTTTCTGTGTGAGGTCAGGCGCGTTAATACGAGGTTTGTGCGGGTTGCCTTGGCAACGCTTCGTAATAAGAAGGTTTGGGAGCCGCAGTGATATCACCCGGTAATGATAGAGGGCGGGCGGGCGTTCTGTAAATGGAAACAATTGCTGGCGCTACATATTTGAGGTGCAGCGAGCGTGAAAACGGATTCGGCATTGAGACCTGGACGAGACAGCTGGAGGCAAGGGTCCACGACGACAGGGGGAAGAAAGAATTGAAGAAGGGGAGAAGGAGGCAGAGTAGAAAAAAGAACGAGAACAGTGGATAAAAGAACAAAAGAAATGAGGAAAAACAGAGGAGGGAAGGAAGAAAAAAGAGAAGAACGAGGAAAATGTTATAAGAAATGCAAAAGAAAACATGAGGAGAGGAGAAAAATAAAGAAAATAAGGTAGAAGGAAAAAGGAGAGAATATATCGGATAAAAGAAGGCAAGAAAACAAAAGAAAAGAGGGAAAGGAGACAGGAGAGAACAACGAGAGGAGAGACTAGAACAGGAGAGAAGAGAAGAGAAGAGAAGAGAAGAGAAGAGAAGAGAAGAGAAGAGAAGAGGAGAGGAGAGGAGAGGAGAGGAGAGGAGAGGAGAGAAGAGAAGAGAAGAGAAGAGAAGAGAAGAGAAGAGAAGAGAAGAGAAGAGAAGAGAAGAGAAGAGAAGAGAGAAGAAAGGAAAGAAAAGAGAAGAGAGCGAAGAGAGAAGAGAGAAAAGAGAAAAGAGAAAAGAGAGAAGAGAGAAGACAAATGACAAAAGAGAAAAAAGAAAAAAGAGAAAAGAGAGAAGAGAAAAGAGAAAAAATAGAAGAGAAAAGTGAAAAAAGAGAGAAGAGAAGAGAAGAGAAGAGAAGAGAAGAGAAGAGAAGAGAAGAGAAGAGAAGAGAAGAGAAGAGAAGAGAAGAGAAGAGAAGAGAAGAGAAGAGAAGAGAAGAGGGCAACAAAATAAAAGTGGAGAGATTTTCGAAAGAAAAGAATAGGGAATGGGAGAGGATTGGAGAGAGAGGGAAGAGGAAGAGAAAAAGGGGGATTCTAAGGACATACGTAAAGAAATGAAATGAAAAAGAAGAGTGGAGGGAGTACAGAACAGGACAAAAGTGGAAGAGATGAGAAGATATGGAAGACGAGTGGAAATGAACGCAAGAGAGAAGATAAAATAAGAAATTACAAAACGTGTAAGAGAAAGCAGTCAAGTATAGTGCCATCATGCAGTTGGGACACTTCGTACTGAACAGTTAAGGTATAGAGTTATTGTCGCTTGATAAACTAGGTCGTGAGTTTTATTCCCACCCGGGGTGTGCATCTACCGAATGCTGGAAGTACAAATGTGTGTGTGTGTTTTTTTTTTTTTCTGGCGTGCAGATAGAAGGAAACCTTCGACATCGTAAGGAGAAATAAGACCGACAAGGAAATATAAAAAAAGAGTCATTTTGAGGTCTCACACGTGACATAACGAGAGGTCCATATTAATTACTGTTTTACGAGCGCAACGTTTTCGTCTAGGAGCAAATTGGTCCAGCGAACGTCATGGTATCTATATTTACGAGCTGGACCTGCACCAGATAACGCACGCGATACGCCTGCTCCACATAGCCCCGCCGTACACGAAGGGAGTGCGCAACCTTTGCGAGATGTTTTAAAACCGGTCCGAGCCCAAAACAAGCGGCTCCTAATTTAGAACACGCCTGTTACAGTATTTATAATACTAACAGATCAGTAACTCGCAGTAAGTATACAGTTTTGACATTTGTGAATCCACCTCGAGAGAGTCCTGAAGTTGCACGTGACGAAGAAGCTGGTGCCTGGCCAAATCCAGGGGATCACATTTCCTTGATGGACCATAAGCCCCTATCGACATTCCGCAAGGTGCTGCACCCACAAGCAGGACTGCTCAGAACTTCCGACTATGTATCATTCATAAAATTTCCTTGTGTATTAATAATGGTACTTGAGGTCACCTTGGTGACTCACGGCGCGAGACCGTCATGCAAATAACATGGATTCAATTCCCGGCTGCGGCGAACAGGACATTAATGCTGGACAAAGTCAAGCTTAGCAGAATTTTTCTGATGTTCCCTGTTTTTTTATTCCGCCAAAACACTCTATTTGGTACAATCCCTCTTCCCATTACCTTCTCAGGTCTCTACACTCAATCTAAGCGTGGTTACCCGTAGGATACGCAGAGTTGTCTTAAAGTGTAGCATCCCATTGATTCCGTATGTAAGAATGGTGACATATTTATTTTATTATACTTGTTGAAGTGATAAAAGGAGGAAGAAGAATAAAGTGCATAAGATTTGCTGATGATATGGCGTTGTTAGCAGAAGGGGAGATGATACTAAGGGATATGCTACTGTAGTTAAATGACAGCTGTGAGCAGTATGGGATGAAGATAAATGCAAACAAGACGAAGACCATGATTATCGGAAAAAAAAGAAGATAACCCTGCGAATTCTAAATGAGGCAGTAGAGCAAGTGGATAGCTTCAAATACTTGGGGTGTACTATAAGCAGTAACATGAGCTGCTGCCAGGAAGTCAAAAGGGGGATAACAATGGCAAAGGGAGCTTTTAATAGAAAAAGGAGCATCGTCTGCGGACCTCTGGAAAAAAAGAGACTAGTGAAGTGCTTTGTATGGAGTGTGGCATTGTATGGGGCAGAAACATGGACATTACAACGAAGTGAAGAGAAGCGAATAGAAGCATTTGAAATGTGGATATGGAGAAGAATGAAACGTGTGAAGTGGACAGACAGAATAAGAAATGGAGCTGTGTTGGGAAGAGTGGGTGAAGAAAGAATGATGCTGAAACTGATCAGAAAGAGGAAAAAGAATTTGTTGGGTCACTGGTTGAGAAGAAACTGCCTACTGAAGGATGCACTGGAAGGAATGGTGAACGGGAGAAGAGTTCGGGGTAGAAGAAGATATCAGCTGATAGACGACGTTAAAGGTATATGGATCATATGAGGAAACAAAGAGGAAGCCAGAAAATAGGAAAGACTGGAGAAAGCTGGGTTTGCAGTGAAAGATCTGCTCTTGGGCAGAACACTAAATAATTGAATGAAATACTTGTTGATAAATATTGCATTATATTGAGTTGGTGTATAAGTTCGTAGTGTGTTTGTTTCGCATGTCGGTACTCCGGTTGCTATGGGTTTCTTTATCGATTGTCATTTTTCCTTTGAAGTTCAATTGTTGTGCTTGAGTTTACATATTGAAGTTTTCATTTTTGCAGATAGTGAGTGGAGCGGTGGACGCTAAAAAATGGAGTGTCAAGTGGAGAAAGTGGAACATTTCCGACATATTCTTCTTTTTGAGTTCAATAGAGGGGAGAAAGCAGCGGAGGCGGCCAGAAACATTTGCGTCGTGTATATAGGGATAATGCTATCAGAGAGCACGGCAAGAAAATGGTTTTCTCGTTTTAAGGAGGGTCGTTTTGACATGAGTGATGACACTCCACGTTCAGGAAGACCTTCGGAGTTTGATGAAGACCGTTTAAACACATTAATCCACAATGATTCACGTCAGTGTACCCGAGAACTGGCAAATGTGATGAACTGTAACCATTCCACCATAGTGCGACATTTATTGGCACCAACTGAGACGTCTTGCACACGCAATTCAAGAAAAACGACCAACAAGACTGCGTGAAGTGATGCTACTCCACGATAACGCCCGTTCGCACTCTGCTAACCTGACACAAAACACTATCCAGGAGTTGGATTGGGAAGTCATTCAGCACCCACCTTATTTACCTGATCTTGCGCCCATATATTTTCACCTTTTCCGCTCTCTATCGAACAACCTTCAAGGAATTTCCTTTCCGGATGAAAATGCGGTTGACGACTTCTTTAATTCAGAACCAGGTGATTTCTACAGGCGTGGAATCGAAGAACTACTCCAGCGTTGGCAGACTGTTTTAAATAGTGAAGGAAAAGATATTGTTAATCTTTGACTTCTCTCTTATGTGTATCCGACATGTTTAATAAACTTATGAAAAATCGCTACGGAATTATGCACTAACCTAATATAATAGTTTCTTTTGCAATATCAACTCTTTTTTTTTCTTTTTTTTTTTTTTTTTACTTGAATACCATTTTCGTAAATCATTACTATTAGTACTGCGTCAATAACTATTGTACAGGGACATCATTTTATTTTTACTTCAATTTTTATTTACCTGCGTTTCTAAATGTACTTTACTCCCACCCTTTCACTAATGTCCTTGCTAACGTCAGTCACATAAACTTACGGCCGCTGTTGCTAGCAGTGAAATAAACAGTACAGAGTACAGTTGTTTCAGAAATATGTTGCATTTTCTATAGAAGAAAGAGCTTATATTATTGAAGTTTATTTTCACACAGGTATCGTGTGTAGCATAACTGAATTTATCTGTGTGGACTGAGCACAAGTTAAGATTAGAGTTACCCAAAGTACGGTACCCTATAATATGGTACGGTACGATACAGCATTATTGAAACAAGAGTTTTGTTTTACTGTTTGTAGGTATGAGGGGCGATGATGGAAACTGGAATTACAATATAACCGAAAGTGAACAACAGTTTCTTCATAATTTCCTGATTATATCATTATGGAATATTTTCGTAGAAATGTCATTAATCTGGTAGATAAATTTAGAGCAACAAAGTGTACAAAAGGAAGAAAATTGTAATATGGGCAACAAAGGTGACAGAAGATTCTGTAGAAGATGCTAGAGAAAGGATGCGGCGAGGTCCTAATAAGTCGACCAAGAAGTTAGCTGTAGAAATTGGGGTTTCTTACGGAAGTGCTCACAAAATTCTCAAGAATAAATTAGGTTAGTAATATGCTGAATTAAGTAGACATTACATAATGAATATAACCGCCTGAAGAGTTGAGTTTGTGAAAAAAAAATTGTTGCTATTCTGCTGTTTTTTTATAAAATACTGTAAAAGTAATGATCAAACTGAAAATCGTAATACTGTATTTCCCTGTAACATAAATGGATGCACTACTTTTCTCTCCTCCTACAGCGAGTAAAATGATTTGTTTGCATATTGCACTAGCAAATCCAAACTCCTGTAATGGAAGGGGGTTAACAGTGTTTCCGAGTATAGCCAGGTTAATGTTAAAAATGTTGGTAAAAATAAAGTGATGTCCCTGTATAATAATAATAACAACAAAAACAACAACAACAACAACAACAACAACAACAATAATAATAATAATAATAATAATAATAATAATAATAATAATAATAATAATAATAATAATAATAATAATAATGGTTGTTTCATCAACATCAATTCATTAAAGACGAACCTTTTGCGTTTTAATTTCTACAGGTCTGTCTTGGTACTAAAAACTAGCCTACATTTCTTACGCCAAGTCCATCTCTTTTCGGCTACTCTCGTTAATTCTGGTGAAGATAGTCTACTGTACATTATCTTTCAGGCTAATATCAATGATCTTTAAATTGCCATGCAAATCGTCCTCTTACAAACAAAGCAATGGCCGTCTTAACAAGAAAATAATAATATGAAATGTTAATCAATGAAAATGCTGAATCTTATACTAGTAATTCAATATATCTTCATTCTCTCATCTCTTCTCTAATATTTTTTTTATAATTACATCCTTCACCACATCTACAACAGACATACAAACGTGTAAACACTAAGTTTTAATATTCTATAAACAAGAATTTATCTACTTTTCTCATATTATCTATATTACTTACTGGCTTTTAAGGAACCCAGAGGTTCATTGCCGCCGCCCTCACATAAGTCCGCCATTGGTCCCTATCCTAAGCAAGATTAATCCAGTCTCTATCATCATATCCCACTTCCCTCAAATCCATTTTAATATTATCTTCCCATCTACGTCTAGGCCTCCCCAAAGGTCTTTTTCCCTTCGGCTTCCCAACTAATACTCTATATGCATTTCTAGATTCGCCCATAGCCTATGTGCTACATGCCCTGCCCATCTCAAACATCTGGATTTAATGTTCCTAATTACGTCAGGTGAAGAATACAATACGTGCAGTTCTGTGTTGTGTAACTTTCTCCATTCTCCTGTAACTTCATCCCTCTTAGCCCCAAATATTTTCCTAAGCACCTTGTTCTGGAACACCATTAACCTCTGTTCGTCTTCCAAAGCGAGAGTTCATTATTATTATTATTATTATTATTATTATTATTATTACTAAATATACAATCCATATTGATTATAAATAATGCAATATTGCTTCTTTTTAAATTGGTTATTTAACGACACTGTATCAAATACTTGGTTATTTACCTTAAATTGAATTGATGATAGCAAGATAGTATTTTGCGAGATGAAGCCGAGTATGGCCAGAGATTACCTGACATTCGTCTTACGGTTAGGAAAAACCTCGGAATGTGTCCAACCAGATAAGTAGCCCAAGCAGGAATCGAACCCAGGCCCGAGCGCAAGTCTGGATCAGCAGACAAACGCGCTACCGTCTGAGCTACTCCGGTGGCTAATACTGCTTCTTAATTAATCGTAAATATTCATAAATAATACAATATCTAGATATTTCTTGGCCAAAGAGCTATGATATAGCTCGAAACAATACAGTACAAACACAAATCAAGTTTCGTACATAACCTAAGAAAGATGTACATGTTACTTTCTTCATCGGAAATCGAACTACAGACCATTGTACCACTTGATTCACTCTGACGAAAGTTTTTTCTCAGACATAAAATATAATTTCAGACTTTCTTTTATTTAATCAATATTTTAAGCAAATTTCCTGATTTTTCCTCACATATGGTAACCAGTGGCATATTTGAGGTGGGTAGAATGTGACGGAAATCTCTACCTGTGTAATGTATGCATGCCTTAATTCACAGCTATAAGAAAAGACACTAAAACCTGAATGTTTATTGAGGCCATATAAAATATTTACTCTATCTGCTGCGCGATGCGTGCAGAGAATAAACCCGTGCAGGAAATGGCATCTGACCATTGTCTTGCCCCGAGGTTGGATGGGCTGCTTTTATACCTTGACATTGCCATTAAAAGTTCGCTTCATGTCGTGTTTATAGTTGAGGGGCTACCGGTCTGATGCAATGGACGCCAACAATATCCTCTTACCAAACTCCCAATATTGTTTAGCATATTCTGCTGTCTCCGAAGATGAAAAAACAAACATCCAAGATTGTCGAACTTCCTTTACACTTTGGTGCAAGAAGCAACATACAAATATTAAGTATGCTGAGCAGCTGGCTTCAATCCTCAGCAGAGAACTGGAGACTTCTTTTGTATTTTATGTTTTTATTTTAGTAGATTATTTTACGACGCTTTATCAACATCTTAGGTTACTTAGCGTCTGAATGAGATGAAGGTGATAATGCAGGTGAATGAGTCATTAAAAATGCTGCTGTCATTATTACACTTACACAATAACTACATATATATATATATATATATATATATATATATATATATATATACTAGCCGTACCCGTGCGCTCCGCTGCACCCGTTAGAAATAAATATAAAGTAATTACTTACTCACAAATGGCTTTTAAGGAACCCGAAGTTTCATTGCCGCCCTCACATAAGCCCGCCATCGGTCCCTATCCTGTGTAAGATTAATCCATTCTCTATCATCATACCCCACCTCCCTCAAATCCATTTTAATATTATCCTCCCATCTACGTCTCTATTTAATTATATAATTAAAATAGGACATTTGATCCAGGGAACATTCGTGTTTGATAGAAGGATAAATCGTTTATTATATTACTTAATTTAAATTGAATTAAAAAAATAAAATGCGATCATTTTGATCCAGAGACCACTCATTTGGTCATAAAAATTAGTTTAGGAAATACAGGAAACGAATATACAGAATATCCTATCAAGTTTTCTGTGCATAAGAATCTATTTTAATCTTACCTGTCCTCGATTCACTCAGAAGTTACTGTGATAACATTATAGCATTATGTCCATCTAGAGAAACTACACTTTCCAATGGTGAATTAATAATTAATTATACAAATCGGTTAATTTAGCTTCCGATATTACTTCATAGAAACGCAGAAAAATTATATGTGTAGGCTATCTTTCATAGCTTTCGATTGTTGCTGTCCAACGCCCCTTATAGACGAAGTCATTTGTTATTTAATTCATTACACGACCTTAAGATGGCAGTTATTTTAATTTTAAAACTCATTTATCTCATTAAATATCAGTCCTATCAAAATTTTTCAAGGAATAAAACTTATCGCAAATTGTTTTTAAAGAAACTGTTGTTATGTAACATTTTTCACAAAAATCAATAATAAGCGAGATATTTCGATTTATTTAATTCAGGCCACCTTATAACCCCCCTTTTAAATAATGTATTTTGAATGCCATATAGCCTAAAATCTAAGCTACAACGAACTTAATTTATATTCCAATTTTCATCGACATCCGTTCAGCCATTATCGCGCGAAAAGGTAACAAACATACATACAGACAGACAGACGGACAGACATATAAACAAAAATTAAAAAAAAGCGATTATCGGTTTCAGGGTGGTTAATTATATATGTTAGGACCAATTATTTTTGGAAAATCGAAAATTACCAGAAAAATTTCGGCTACAGATTTATTATTAGTATAGATATAGTCCACACCTGTGGAGTAACGGTCAGCGCGTCTGGCCGCGAAGCCACGTGGCCCGGGTTCGATTCCCGGTCGGGGCAAGTTACCTGGTTGAGGTTCTTTCCAGGGTTTTCCCTCAACCCAATTTGAACAAATGCTGGGTAACTCTCGGTGCTGGACCTCGGACTCATTTCACCGGCATTATCACCTTCATCTCATTCAGACGCTAAATAAACTAAGATGTTGATAACCCCCCTTGCGTACGAGCCCAATAATAATAATAATAATAATAATAATAATAATAATAATAATAATAATAATAATAATAATAATAATATAGCACTGAAATCCTCCAATCATATCTCAACGAATTAACCGAGAAAAAATGGATGTGCATTTTTAAACTGTGATACTGCCACTGTACAATACTATCACTGAAAATAGAAGTTGATAGATCCTTTACGGAGACTGATAAAGTACTGGAATATTGTGGCCTCCTCGATCCCCCGATCTCAAAATGTGCAATTTTTACAAGAGACACAACGTAAAGGAAAAAATAGAACATACCGTAGGTGAACTTAGGGAAAACAGTAGCAAGGATATTCAGTTACACGAGACTTACTTAACTTCCCTGATTAACCCGAGTTAACTCGGGTTGCTAACTTGTGTCAAAATTTATTAATCCGAGTTAACTCGTTTGAGTCCCATTTTCGCTGCTAAGAATTATATCCCGAACATATACGTTTCTATTCTTTCATTAACCTTTTCCTCACTAGATGGCTACAGAAGTTAGTGATATTGCTATATCTGGTGGTGTTTTTTGTACTTCTTCCTTGCGACTGGAATTCTATGCTCATATAGTATTCACACACAGTAATGAGTAAATACTAGTTAGTTTTGGCGGTTTTTGTTTGTGTTTAGTGTAAAGATGGATCAAGTTAGTGATTCCGAAACTTTTGATCAGGAATATATTCCTGTAGAAGATTAGGAAATGAAACATCGGTATCAGAAGACGAAGTTATAGACCAACAAACAAATTCAGATCAGTTGATGTCGCGTCTTTTCGACAGTGGTTTGAATAGAAGACATCTGGCACCATTTCTTCTGCACCTCCGAGGTCCCCATTCCCTGAAATTTTAACATTGTTTCTGATAACGATAATTTTCAATTTTTAAAATTATTCTTTGATAATGACCTCATCAACATTATATTCGAGGAGACGATTCGGCATGCTAATAAGTGTTCACAGAATGCTGAAAATAATTCGTGGCGGCCTACTACAGACTCTGAAATAAGTGTACTTTTGGGCATAGTGATACTGCAGACCATTATTCACAAACCTGAAGAACAGATGTACCGGTGCAAATATTCAATGACTGCTAAACCATTCTTCCCAAAACGCTCTCATATAGAAGAGCAGATATTACTGTCCGGAATGCAATGTGTCATTGTGCGTAATACCCTGCTTTCGAGTCTATCACACGACGCCTTGATAACAGCAGTGGTATTGTACCTCATAAATTAATCCATAAAAAACATCAGTTGGTAAATAGATCAGGAGAAAATCAAAGTGGGACATCAACCAGAGGTGAAATCAATGTGCACGAGATAACTCGGGATAATAATTCAGGTATGAATGTATGTCTATTTCATAGTGATTTTTTAAGTATGTAAGAAAATTAGTGATGTACAGTGATTCTGCAATATTAAATGACCTCTTTACGAAAATAAAAAAATATGACACTTTTTTCACGAAACTGGTAAAATATACAGGGTGTTTCAAAAATACGGGGCATAATTTCAGGTATGTATTTCCCACATGTAGACAATCAAAATAGTTCATTACAACATGTGTCCGAAAATGCTTCATTTCCGAGTTATGGCCATCACAACATTGAAATTCACCGGAACGTTTTTCTTTCCGCAGGTCGTTGTCATTACAGAAGATGTTCAAAATGTCCACCTCCTGCTTGAATACAGACCTCACATCGATGCCTCATTGACCTGCGAACACGATCCCAAACTACAGGAGTAATGCATATGTCCAGATTCCAAATCAGGCACCGGAGACGAATAAACCAATGATTTTAAATGGCCCCACAAGTAGAAATCGAGAGGGTTCAGATCAGGTGAGCGTGGAAGCCAAGCAATTGGGCCACCTCTACCTATCCATCGATCAGGAAACCTTCGATCCAAGTACCGGCGAGCCGTACGACTGAAGTATGTAGGAGCGCCATCATGCAAGAAGTGAATGTGTTGACGATTGATCAGTGGAGTGTCTTCTAAAACATGAGGTATGGTGTTTTCCAGGAAGTTTGTGTACGCTTGCCCCGTAAGTCTGTTTACAAGTACATGGGGTCCAACTAATCGATCACCAATGATACAGGCCCACATGTTGAGGGAGAACAGCACCTGGTGATGAGATGGAACAGTTGCACGTGCGTTTTCATACGCCCATACTTGCTGATTGTGGAAATTTGTTACGCCATGTCGTGTGAACTGTGCTTCATCTGTAAATAATACTAAGGCAGGAAAGTTTGGATTTACACCACACTGCTGCAAGAACCACTGACAGAACCTAACTCGTGCAGGGTAATCTGCTGGTGACAGGGCCTGTACATGTTGCAAATGATAAGGATACAATTGATACTCTTTCAACAGTCTCCAGATAGTCGTTGAAGGAACATTGACTTGCAATGCTACCCTTCGTGTGCTGATAGAAGGAGTCATGTTCACAGCCTCCAGAATCTCCTCCTGTACTTCTGGAGTTGTAGATCTTGGTCGTCCCCTTCCCCTTCCCAAACCAGGAGAGTTAAATTTTCCATACTCGCACAGACGGTAATGGAGACGTACAAATGTCTTCCGATCTGGACATTGGCGCTGTGGGTACCTCTCCTGGTACAAACGACGAGCCAGCGCAGCATTGCCGTCCGCCTTACCGTACATGAAGTATATCTCTGCCAGCTCTTGATTTGAATACATGTCGCACAGTCTAACGCCTACACAACACTGAATGTAACCTTCGCCTCGGAATGAACTGTCAGAGTGCCATCTTAATGTCTCCTTTGACGGCAACGACCTGCGGAAAGAAAAACGTTCCGGTGAATTTCAATGTTGTGAAGGCCATAACTCGGAAATAAAGTATTTCCGGACACATGTTGTAATGAACTATTTTGATCGTCTACATGTGGGAAATACATACCTGAAATTATGCCCCGTATTTTTGAAACACATTGTATAGTAAGGGAAGAGGTTAAGAAGTGCGATGGATAATTTCTCAGAAGTGTAAAAAATGTGTAGATTTCAGGCGACAAAACTCTAAATAACTTATTAAAATTTCTTTAAGTTATCATTAAGATTAGTTTATTAGTATATGAATTTGTATTGTACTCCAAAAGTGATAGGCCTAGCTATTTTATTTCTCTTGTGTTATTGAAGACGGGGCAGCGTTGCATTCCATCTCTTGGCCTTGTTGTTGCATTGCCGAAGCATACACTCCTGCTTCTGCGGTTGCAGAAAATATGAAACGATATCACATATGTTCTAACTATAGCGTTGACATATGTGTGTAAAATACGATTATCGTATGTATAAAAATTTAATAATAATAATAATAATAATAATAATAATAATAATAATAATAATAATAATAATAATAATAATAAATCCACCCAAATCATTGTCCTAGAGAATGAGTTTGAAATATATTTCAATTCACATTTATTGACCTATATAAGCTTAATAATCAGATTAAATATTTATAAACCGAATACAGTTTGTGAGGAGGGAAACACTAATTGGGTCCATAACCCCGATGGAACTGATGTTTAACCCTTGTGGTGAATTTCGGTGAAGTTCGGAGGGCTTAATTAGGGAAATCACTTTCCTCACTCCAATGTTGGATCCCCCAGGGATCTTTTAAGCTGCGAAAGAGAGAGTAATGTGAGGAAAGCAACGGGAATTTATCGCATTTATTTTTCTCAATAAAAACTGTAATCATGGCATGATGAGTCTTTCCACAGTAATGAATTCTGGACGTCAAGTATCACACCCCTCCCAATCGAATGTCGATGAGGGGAATACTGGGAAAGGACACATTACATTAAGGGGAAGGACCTATAGCAGTGGTCCCCAACTCAGAGCACTGTGTCGTCATCAAGCCGTGCCCGCTCTCTCGCGGAAAGTCGTAACAGGGTAGGTCACACGTTCAGCGGCGGGACCACAATATGAATTTACTGCATAGGTTTATGATTGTTTTCTGATGAAAAAAGATACGGGCTGAATAGAAATAACTAAATAAACTATCTTAAGGGGACACTCAACTTAAAAATTGGAGAAAAAGTGTCATAGAAATGAAAAATTAAATTTCTACACTAATTTACGTGACAGAAATAAATCAATACGCAGAATTCTTCTCCTATTCATTGAGAAGTCACAGTCAAATGCACAAAGCCAAAAAATAAAAAATGATAATTAAAAGTGATATTTCAATTAATGATTGATTAAAAATTGAATTATTTTTTATTTTGAAAAATATTGGATCTAATGAGCTGAGATTTTGCATGTCACTTTCCTTGTGTATATTAAACTTTTTCTCCAAATTTGAAAAATATTGGTCAAATAGGAAAAAAGTTCCAAAATATAGTTGAGTGTCCCCTTAAGGAATTTGAAAAAAAAAAACATTGTAGCCTATTTTCAAAAAAATCAGAAGTTAATAAATTTATAATTAGGCCTACTTTTAGATATGTAATACACATTTCATGTTAATTATTCGGGTAATGCATGACAATTACTGTAAATGTGTAAACTGCTTCTGTTAAGGAAAATGTTGAACAAAACACATAAAAAACCTAGGAATAGTAACACAGAAATTCAACTTCATTCAGTCCACTTAACACTGGCATTAGCACTGATTTTTCGGGATTTCTTTAATTCTCTTTTTCCTCAGCAATTTCTCAACGTTTGGAATTATTGTTTGTATAGTGCATAATGTGACAGCACATTTTAAGTTGTGATCCGATACTTGGCTTCCATGACATGAATTGTTTATCTTCATCATAGGAAAAAAAATACTCTTCGCACAGATATGTGAATCCGAAAATGGATGTCTGTACAATCGGGGAAATCTAAGACATGGAAAATGATCATTTTTTAGAAATATTAATTTTTATGTTATCTTATTTTTATTTTGAATTTTTATGAACAGAAAGAAAATTTGCACCTCTATTTTTAACTTATTTTTTAATTAGTAATTCGACAATTTCCTCTTGCAGAGTTATTCAAGCAGGCCTATAATGTGAGAATATGATCTGAAAATTTTATTCATTTATCTCTATTATTTTCTGAGGTATTACATATTAAATATTGAAAAATGTAAAGTAACAAACTCCGGATATTATTTCAATGTACCGAAGTACATATGATATTTCCATGCAGATATTCTGCGCCATCATACGATGAAAGAGTAATGGAACGGAGAAAAATTCTCTCCGGCGCCGGGATTTGAACCCGGGTTTTCAGCTCTACGTGCTGATGACATAGTGCAGAGGGCGGCCACTAGAGGGAACCCAAGAGTTGGAACTCAATCAGAGACAATTCTGTCCGACGTCAGGGTTGTATCCGGTGTGGCTTAGTGGATAAAGCATCAGCACGTAGAGCTGAAAACCCGAGTTCAAATCCCGGCGCCGGAGAGAATTTTTCTCCGTTCCATTACTCTTTCATCGTATGATGACGCAGAATATCTGCATGGAAATATCATATGTACTTCGGTACATTAAAGTAATATATGCGATATGCGTAAATCGCCTCGTGATTTAAGACTGCGCTTATTCCGTCGGATCCCGGCCAACTAGTCACTCATAACGAGTGCACCTCAGCACATGTGTGGACTTCGGTCCTATGTTCATAGACATCTATGACGTAGTGCAGAGGGCGGCCACTAGAGGGAACCCAAGAGTTGGAACTCAATCAGAGACAATTCTGTCCGACGTCGGGGTTGTATCCGGTGTGGCTTAGTGGATAAAGCATCAGCACGTAGAGCTGAAAACCCCGGTTCAAATCCCGGCGCCGGAGAGAATTTTTCTCCGTTCCATTACTCTTTCATCGTATAAAAACTCCGGATATTCAACGGAGAAGCTTCAGCACACATTTTTAAACATTGCTTAAAAGCAATTATTTTCTTCCTAACGACCTTGAAATTTTGCTCAAATGAAGTCGATATTATGAAGTATTTTAGGCTAAAAATAAAAAAAATGTTAAATTAAGATATTTGGACTGTATGCGAAGAGATTAAGAGGAAGATGGAAAAGAGGGAAGACTGAAGAATACTGGGTTTGCAATGAAGGACCTGTCGTTAGGTAGAAAAGTAGGAATTAATGAACAACAAACTGGAGGTGCATAATATAGATCTGAACAACGAACCGCTATGACGCAAAATAACCAATTGTTAGCTAATGACGACTGGAAAACGGTTTTGTCAAGGATAGGCTTACTCCCCTTACAACAACCTATACCACCAATCGTCCCATCTCTTTCGGTCTTAGCATTCCTTGTGTGTACGAGTAAATTCTATTTGCCTTTCTGGAGCGGCAACTTCTTCGACTCATCTGTTATGCAGGTTGCAGTTCTATCAGGCATAAAGAAATTATTGTAATATGAAAAATAATTCCCTCCGTATTCTCTCAATGTACGAAGTGTAAACAAGGACAAAAAATATTGTGATGCTGTTGAAATACCCATTTTGGCATTTTGATCATGGTTTTTGGCATTTCATTTTTTTGTCTGTGCACAGCGATTTATTGTTAAGTATATGAAATATTTCAGATGAAGTTACAGGAGGATGGAGAAAATTACACAACGCATCGAAATTCTTCACCTGACATAATTGGGAATATTAAACTCAGACGTTTGAGATGGGCAGGACATGTAGCACGAATGGGTGCATCCAGAAATGCATATAAGTGTTAGTTTGAAGGCTTGAGAGAAAAATAACTTTGGGGAGGACGATACGTAGATGGGAGGATAATATTAAAATAGATTTGAGGGAGATGGAATATGATATGGTATTGTCTGGATTAATCTTACACAAAATAGGGACTGACAGCGGGCTTATGTGAGGGCGGCAATGAACCTTCGGGTTCCTTAAAAGCCATTTGTAAGTAACTAAGTAGGCCTAAGTAAGAAGTCAACATTTTTAATTTACTAAAGATTATTATTTTTTTGGTCCTATAGAATATATCTGTTATGGTAACAAGCCACAAAGGATAAAACCACTGGAGGAGGGGAGTTCGATCCGGTGCTGTGGAGTGGACTCCGGCGTAGTTCAATAGTGAGAGCGCTTGGTACGTAGAACCAAGGACCCGGGTTCGATCTCCGGCGCCAGAGCGAATTTTTCTCCTCTAATATTAGCTGTCAACATTTTTAAGGTTTCAGTATTTTTCCACCCTTCTTGTCTTAAAGGGATGCGCTACTGAAAAATGACCGTTTTTGAAGAAATGTCATTTTTTTTTTTTTTTTTTTTTTTTTACTCTTCATATGCTAAATTCCAATGCTCCATTACCACAACCTGTGTTTCAGCTATAATATGCACTATAAAAATATGGAAAACTCTTGTTTTAGATTCCAAAAAACGGTTTCAAAAATAAACGTGTTATTTTCAAATTTTATTTTAAAAAGAGTTATTTCTTGACTTAGATAATTGAAATTTTCTTGATTAATTCATAATCATGATCATAATATGCTGTTAAAATTTCAATACATTATCTCTTAAAATGTAGAAATTAGAAAATTCAGTAGCGCATCCCCTTAATAACTTATCGAGTGTGGTATTGTATGGGGTAGAAACATGTACATTACGACGATGTGAAGAAAGAAGATTGGAAGCACTTGAAATGTGGAAAATGGAGAAGAAAGGAGCATGTGAAGTGGACAGAATAAGAAATGAAGTTGTACTAGAGAAAGTGTGTGAAGAAAGAACGATGCTGAAACTGATTAGAAAGAGAAAAAGAAATTGACTGGACCACTCGTTGAGAAGAAACTGCCTATTGAAGGATGCACTGGATGGAATGGTGAATGGAAAAAATTAGGCAGGATGGATGAAGGTGATAATGGCGGCGAAATGAACCCAGGACTTGTACTTAATGTGTTGAGGAAAAACCCAGGAAAATAACTCCATCAGGTAACTTGTCTCAATCAGGATTCGATCACGGGCCCGCTAGTTTCGCAGTCACACACGCTGACCACTACTCTAAAGCGTTGGACCTGTCGACAATTGCAACATGAAAAATGTAGCTACTACATTTCATGCTTTCCGGACTGTATGGATGCGTTCTACAGTGTAAATTACTCAATTCGCTTCTTGAAGTTCAACTAACCATTTTAACAGGGCAATCACTGTTATGGCTGTGGTAATAACGTTTTTGTTTATATTTGCGTAGTTTAATATTCTTGCAGCTTTTGTTCCAATGTTTTACATTCAAATTTGCATAACATAAAATGACGTCGGAACTCTTAACCTTGTAATTCATTTCAAACTTGCGAATTACCGTTTGTGTACACAAACAATTTAAACCTGTGTTTCTTGTGTGACGATCACTCGTCACTAAAGCTCAGATTTCCATCAAGTTTCAAATGTTAAAACGTGCGTGAATTCATGCACTACCACATCACAAAACAAGACAATGAAGCGAAAAAAAAAACAATAAAAATATTCACTATCAAAATTGAGTTCTACATTATGCTACATTTTGTCTTATTTTGAAACAACGCACAAGAACTAATTTTTCATAGAGTGAATCGGGAGAAGATGCTTATTTCTTTGTAGTTTCACATTCTTCCAAGAGAGAACGCCACTCTCATGTTTTCATGAGCACTGAGACAGTTGAATGTCTGTAGAGTGGACGCTAACTCATTTTTCCACGTGTTCGTATAGTGAGAAGAAAAAAAGCAAGAAAACAGCTTATTTCTCTGCTATAAAATAACTGCAAAGGTATGTTAAAATTTTAATACTGTCAAACCTTTGTAATGGATATTGTAGTAAAGGTTCTAATGTTTGTACTGTTAACAACCAACGACCTTGTTCCGCCATCTTAGGTTGCGTCACAGCAATAGGCATCTTACCCCGATACTTGGGGAAGATGATCACTTTTTTTCGGGGTGAGATGACAACATGTTGCAAGAGTTTTATTTTTTTGTTTTATTGCAGGGAATGTGTAAACATTACGTAAGATCCTCTGATAGAAGTCAGTGGATTGAGGACAGTCTTCAACTTGCGATGGAACATGTTATAACAGAGGGTATGAACTGTTTTAGAGCATCGCAAGCATACAGGATTCCTTACCGAACCCTTAAACGCCGCCTATAAAAGACTGATGACAGAAAAATACACTGGATTGAATTCATTGTGTGCAAGAAGTGATTTCACGAGTCTTGTACACGGCAATAAAATCTGTGCAATGACTGTGTTGCTAAGTAATGATAAACGAGTGAAAAAGTGCCTATGAGTTTTAGATTAAGTCAATTTTGTTATATACATGTATCGAATCAAATTCAGGTAACCTACATATATCAGTAAATGTGTTAATTTCATTTGCCATCTTACCCGACTACCGGGAAAAGATGCCTACAGTGCAGGTGAGAAGAAAACCTGTATCTGTAAACTAGGAAATTAATGTTTTCTGTTTTGTACCAAAAATACAGTTTCAAAATACCTTCCAGACTTTGATATTTCAATATGAAATTCAAAACTAAATGAATAGTAACTTAAAATTTCAATCAAAGAAAAAGTCAGGCATCTTCCCCCGATCCACTCTAATTTCCTTCACTTAAGCTCATGCGTTTATCTGACAGCACGTTTTTGTACCCATAAAATTGACTTTCCACGTCAGGAAAAGTAACGGGTGCATACTTAAGCGGAAAAAATTGGGAGAAAGTGAGGTCGAAATAAAAGACTTTTGCATTTTCGCATGACAATGACCCCATCGGGAATCGAACCCGCAACCTTCTGCCTTTAAATCGTTATGCCTTAACCGCGAAGCTCCCGCGCGCCCGAAAATACACAAATGCTTACGTTTTTATTACAACAATCACAATAAAGTAAATAACCGTCTGTCTTTAGAAATTATCTTCCCTTAATCCATTTTTAGAGAAGATGTCATCTTGCAGTTCTAACAGGAGCCATAATAACGATACTTCACAATTCAACTCAAATATAGACTATACTAAAGTTAAGTTAGAAAGAATGCTGCTTCTGCCTTCCATATTTTCAATAGTTTGCCATAATGCTTGTGGCGAGCGAGAGTTGGGGGTTGGAAATCCTAGTGTAAGAAGAGCAGAGAGTTTAGTGGAAAGTCCAAAGATGCTATTGTAGTTGTCAGGTAGGATGCGTCTTAGGGCCGTATTCTTAAACGAGACTTTGGATGAAGACTTCCCAAAGTCGACTTTCATAGTAAAGTTTAACTTTGTTAAAAGTCCTATTCATAGACATTACATCTGAGACTTTGACTTCGACTTTGGTAAGTCGAGATTTGACGATCTTGTTCTAATGTTGGCAATCACAATCACTGCCTTCTAAACGAATTAAATTGATAGATAGTTGAAATAGATTAAGCATTGCCACAATCAAAGCCATCTTTTGAGTGACAAATCAATGAAACAATTGAACATCGGTACATGTTAAGCAATTGTTAACCGTTCTTGCAGCTTCACATTAGAATAATATTATTCGAGGCTTATTGTGAAACTAACGTAAGTAGAAAAATTAACATTTTTAAGTCTTTACACCAATCGATAATAATTTGTTCTTCTACCTGGCCACAAAAAATCGTAACTCAGTTCGAACAGTCTTGTATATAACACAATTCATAACTACAAAACATGATGGTATAGTTTACCTGAAATAGTATTGTCTGTTAAGAATTTTGTTGCGAATAAAACATCTATTGCAGTTGCGTTAGTTTCACATGAGGCCCTGAAATTATTTAATTTTAACATAATTTTGTTGTGAAGATATGGAAGATAAGATTCCACCAATGACAGACTATGAAAGAGACATATTATCCTGCTGACAGTTGGCAGAGTTATTCCCTGCATATCTGCAGAAACTACTTAAAAATTATCTGAAATCAATATGCAGAAAACATTATTATAACGACCGCAAGGATTATAAATTAACTGCATTTCCAACTGTATAATCTATGGAATTAAATAGTAAGAATCAATATTAAGCTATTAACCCTTACCTATAGCGTAAAATCGGAACGAAATAAGTTGTATTATTTATTGGTGGAACAGATAATCCTCTTTGATTATTCATCAATGAAAGTTGAAACATGATGAGGATATTTAATACTGTCTATCAAATCTGTACCTTGATTTGAATTTATATTGTGACAATCGGGAGTCGATCGCGTCCCACGAAGGTCGGGGGCGCACAAGAAAACGAGAGACGCAGCGAAGAAGGTTGCGGCCGCTCGGGTCTGGAGGGGACAGACGTAAGAGGGGGGCGCGAGGTGGCGGCGCGGACGTGACGAAGGGTGAGGGGAAGTAAAGCAGCTGGTGACTGAGGGGAGAAATCCAGAGAATTCGAGAGGTGCCATCTTCTAGGCATCTGTCGATTGATCGCGAAATCGTACTCTCCAGAAACTATGGTTTAGTTATAAATACGACACGCGAGTGAACTTGAGTCAGTTAGTTGTTGTTGTAGTCATTGGACAGTAAGCCAGCCAGTCAGTGTAGCAGTGAAGCCAGCTTCGAGACCGGAGTTCGACTTGAGTTGTGTCCGTAACTGTGGGAGCCGGAAGTCCCAGTGCAGTGGACTGCAGTTGGGGGACCTGAGTTCGAAGTTCAGTGGACTGCCTCTGAAGGTCTGGAGTTCGAGATACTGTGAACTCGAGTGACTGAGCTAGAAGAACTAGCCAAGGCGAACGAACTGTGAACTGAGAACTGACAGTCCTGTGTTGTAAATAGTGCTTTGTGAACATTAGTGAAGATTAGCAGTACATTGTTGTTCTCAATAATCCAAGTAAATTGTCATTGTCTCTGTGGAATGCAATAACGAATACTGTGTTGCTGTGTGGAGTGGAGATCCCTTTGTTGACGGGAGCAGAATTAAATTGTAGAAAGTGATTATTATTGTTGAAACAATAAAATTACATTATTAATTTGTATTAAAGTTACAATATCTATAATAATACGCTAAGGAACATGAGCAGCTTAATAATCTTCTAGATATCTTCAATATTCTCAGCAAATTCAACAATTTCCCAAATATCAGTCATTGTCCTTTTGTCCACGAACCAAAGTCAAAGTTTTGATTTTCGGCGATTTCGAAGTAAAGTCACGATTGAAGTTTACTTTCGTCAAAGTGTCGACTGTGAATAGGAAAATTTAATCTTAGTTTCTTATTATACCACCTCTTAATTTGTTCTTCCTCATCAGTTTTTTCTTTTCCCCTTTTGTTAATTTCCTTCTTTCATTCTATATTCTCTTGTTCATTTTCTTTTTATTTATTTTCTTTTCCCTTTTTGTTCGCCTCTATCGCCTTCTCGCCTTCTTTTCTTCATTTATTTTTTCTTTTTTATTTCTTTTTGTCTTTTCCTTTGTCATTTTCATACAATTTCTACTCTGATATTTTTCCATTTTTTTTTCTTACTCTTCAAATTTCTATCCTAATTTGTCCTTATCTTTTTCATCTTCTTCTCCCTCCATCCTTTATCCTCCATCTCTGTCTTATTTCCCGTCTTATCCTTTACATTCAGAGGCATAATACCACGTACAGTAACTAATAGTTACGAAATACACTTATAATTTATTTCGCTGTTTCATTCAACAACACTTTCAACGTTGTTCACTGTCTGTGTGATCTGTGACGATTATAAATTGGTAAAGGCTAATATACTACATATAGACAGTCGCGGACCTCCCACAGTAATGTCAACAACGAGACGTAACCAGAGTCGAACTCTGGACCTTTCTAATTGCAGCAATAAAGGTTACACGCTTGTTAAACAGTTTCGTGTCTTCTGAGATTCTTGACCGTTGCGTAAGACAAGATGAGAGCTAACATAGACCTATTTACGGGAGAAGGGAAAGGAAACAAGCTGCCAGAGTAATGCGGTCACCAGGGTAACGCCGCGACAAATGCGAACCTCTCTTTCACCAACAAATCGACTAAAAAATCGCAAGTCTTGTTTTAATATCTCATTTTATGGCATATTAAAAAGGACAATGGGACGAAAAATTGAAATGCACGCCGTACGTGCTGTAAATGATTGATACAAATTTAATTGTTATGCAAAGATAATTAATATACCTAAGTTGTTGAAACTTGGGTCATTTAAGGGTCCTCTAGGCCTGAAAGTTTTATATACTACATATATATCTATATATACAGGGTGGGTGGAAAGTAACTCCTTATTGTAATGTGCTTATAACTTTTGTATATATTTATATTTTTTTATGAAACTTAATACATGCTTTCTTTACAGTGGTAGAACGTGATCTGTAATGGCTGACCGCATCACAGTGCAGGAGAGAGCTCAGGTTGCCGCCCGCTATGAAGTCTGGCGTTCTGTTGTGCAGGTGCAGAGCATGGGCCTCGCTCTACACTGGATCCAAAGACAACCAAGAACTGTCATGCTAAACTGATGACCACAGGATCTGTGGCGGATATTCGTAGAAGTGGCCGTCCCTCAACATCCAAGTCAGACGAAAATGTGCGAAGGGTTGAGGAAATGTTCACCAGAAGTCAACACGACAAGCCAGTCGTGAAAGTGGTCTCTCCCGACACACAATCAGAACTGTGCTGGAAAAAGAATTAAATTTCCGGCCGTGGAAGCCACATTACTGTCAACAGCTATCGCCGGAAGATTGTGACCATCGAATGGAATATGGTGAACTTGTGCTAGGTTGGTATGGAGACTGGCCCCAGTTGTTCGAGAATATCATTTGGAGCGACGAAGCAATTTTTCATATTGGAGGGTTTGTGAACCGTCACAATTGTCACTACTGGGCACAGCTTGATCCAGGGGCAACAGCTGAAAAGTCTCAAAGCCGCCCTAAGGTCACAGTTTGGTGTGGCATTACATCCAACAAACTTGTGGGTCCGTTCATTCTTCGAGACACCATGAACTCTGAACGGTACCTAGCCATGTTGGAAGATGAAGTGTGGCCAATTGTTTCCACCTGGGATAATATCAATGACCTAATTTGGATGCAAGATGGAGCCCCACCACATTTTGCACTCAACGTCCGTGACTGGTTAGATCGACATTTCCCAGGACGTTGGTTGGGTCGCCGTGGTCCGCATGAGTGGCCAGCACGGAGTTCCGATCTCACCCCGTGCGACTTCTTTTTGTGGGGTTGGGCGAAGGAAGAAGTTTATCGCACCAAACCACGAATTTTGGATGAACTGGAATATCGTCTACGCCAAGTCCTCAATAACATACCACAGGAATTTCTGCACAAGTCAATTGAAAGTATCCCTCGCCGGTTACGAACATTAGTGGAAAATGCTGGAGCATACTGTATGTGGAGTTTTAAGTTAATCCATAGGACTCCTACCATGTTAAACTACAAAGCAAAATTTGTTCCAATTAAATAGAATAAATATTAACAGATTTATAACCATATTACAATAGGGAGTTACTTCCCACCCACCCTGTATATAATTTGAACTGGTAATGGAAATTACGCGAAAACGGCTGAACGGATTTTAATAAATGACCCCTCATTTTGAAGGTTGGAACCCAAAGTTTTTCAGAAAAATAGTAGTTTTCAGTGAAATGTCAATTTTTCAACATAATTTTCCTATTTTCTAAAATCCATCTGTCGTCACTCATTAATTGCATTTCAGAATAAAACAAAACACACACTACAGTAAACAATATTACACGAAGGCCATGAACTGCAAGAACATATTTAGAGCTCAAATTAAATTGGTTATTAAAAACTTCAAGCCTTACTAAAAATAATTTACAGGTCTGATTCTGTGGTGTGTAATTTTCTGAGTACAGCTGTGTATTGGGTATTAAGAGCTACAAAATTGAGGTGGTTTGATAACATTATTACCATTAGAAATAAAATATTATTATAGTTAATGCCATGATGTGACTATTTTTCATTAATTATATATATATATATATATATATATATATATATATATATATATATATATATTAATGCTATATTGATGATATGAAAGTGAAACGTTCTGGGGTTATATAAGTAGATATAGAGAATATCTTAAATTAGATATTGATTTCTATAATTTACTGAGTGGTGGCTATATAGTATATATATATATATATATATATATAAGTTTAGTATATGTTACTGAAAACTATAAAACTTACGTAAGGTGTAGATATTTATATGCGTGATTCTCTTCAGTTTTGGCTTGAGAGAGCGCAAAACTTACAGTTCCTAAGGAGAGACCAAAAGGTATTACTTACTGATAAAATAAGAGGCCTACAAGATTTTGTAGTTTCCCTATCATTTCAGCAAGATCTCTTAGCAGGATAAAATGATTATACCCTATACATTTCAAGTAGTTTACGAAACATCCAGCAGCTATACCAAGATGATATGTCTATTGTTCGAAAGCATGGCAAACCTGACTTTTTTTTTTATTTTCACCTACAATCCGCAATGCCCTGAAATAGCTATTGCTTTACTCTCACATGAAAAACCGACTGATCGTCCTGACATTGTTACTTGCGTTTTCGCGTTGAAACTAAAAACTGAAGGAGTATAGGTTCAAGAAAAAGTATTTGGCATCAAAAACCATTCAGAGGGAGTATGTTTCATTATTATGGAAGCAAATAACTTTAAGGATGTCTGGTATTCTTCATTGAAAATAAATCTGAAAAATGTTTATTTGAACGTTTAATGAACTTAGTTTTCAGCATTTGCAGCCACTATATATATATATATATATATATATATATATATATATAAAGATGCTCAGTGTGAGTTGTATTCATGACTCTACAAGTGTCTAATGTGTAATTCGTCCCATACCATACTCTTTCTATACGTAGTTTCACTGTAAAATGTTTCGCTTTCTGATATAATATATAATTCTCAGCTTAAATTTACCAACATCCTGTCTTACAGATGACACAAATATTTAATCCTTCACATGACCTCATAAAAAGAAATCAATCGGAATGGAAAAGGGAAACGGGGAGATCTCTTTATCCATTGTTCATCTGCATGCCCACTTCTCTCAATTCTGCAAGTGGTGGTGGTGGTGGTGGTGGTGGTGGTGGTGGTGGTGGTTGTGGTTGTGGTGGTGATGGTGGTGATGGTGGTAAAAATGATGATTGCGGTTCCTGTTGTAAAAATAAATGCGTACTTTCATAACTGTTCCTAAATTACAATGAAAATAATAGGCTACATCACTTACATGGTATTCTTTTCTTCTCCGTAGTATAACCTAGTTATGAAATTCCATTAACAAAGCACACATTCTGAGGTAGCCAGTAATCCAGTTTCGTAACAGTTTCCTGCCATCGGCGTAGTCTAAAATATATTCAGAAGTCCAGTCTCTCCTTTTTGTCTTTCAATTTAATGACGTTGAAGAGGTTAGGCTGATGTAACACGCAGTTAACATCATTTCTACATGACATTTACACACTTTATGCTTACAATGGCTTACAGTCCTATGTTTCACGATAGTTGTTGCCAAGATACCTTATTGCATAACAGATGACTGTAGACCGGTTTGGTAGGGCTTCTATCAATATCAGGTCAAAACAATTGACCCATTCGAAATACACGTGTAAGATGGTTTTTTAAAGGTACGCATGCGAAATCTTATCCTATACACGAATCAGAACGACACATCGATCAGCAGTGTTTTGTTTCCAGTAATTCACCACTTCACAGCTACTCTAGCCGGTAGGACTTGATTTTGGCTGTCTTTGTTGACGTAACAAGACCTGCTTCAACTTTTAGACACAGTAATCGAAGTCATGAATAGCCAGTCTTTAGTGGTTTCAAAATTAGACCTCTTTGCATACAAATTACACCTTTATGCTGGCTTAATACAAGCAATTCAGAATTTAGTACTTACTAATTTCAAAACATATATGGGCTTTTAATTCCAACGACTTAAGTTAATGATCCATTATGATAAATGAGCCGTTCAGAGCGAAAGCAGTGTAAGTCAAAATTGGATAATGAGGTTTAAAGTAAAAATTCTGTAAAATACAGCGCAAAGTAGCAATTAATTTGTCCTTCTTGCTATCCACTGACTACTAATAGTTTAAATAAAGTGAATATTAATTGCTATTTTGCGCTGTGTTTTAAAGAATGTGTACTTCAACCCTCATTACCTATTCCTGACTTACACCACTTCCGCTCTGAACGGCTCAGATATAGAGTGTAACATGGTCTTATGGTCTTAACTCCGCCAGTAAAAATACGCCAAACAAATTCTCATATTGTACTACATTATTGTTCTGCATCGTAAGACACCATATTTTTTGTATTTTATTGGGTTATTTTACGACGCTGTATCAACATCAGGTTACTTAGCGTCTGAATGAAATGAAGGTGATAATGCCGGTGAAATGAGACCGGGGTCCAGCACCGAAAGTTACCCAGCATTTGCTCGTATTGGGTTGAGGGAAAACCCCGGAAAAGAAACCTCAACCTGGTAACTTGCCCCGACCGGGGTTCGAACCCGGACCACCTGTAAGACAACATATATTTCCACGTTTTTAATTAGGTTATTTTACGACGCTGTATCAACATCTCAGGTTATTTAGCGTCGCAATGAGATGAAGGTGATAATGCCGGTGAAATGAGTTCAGGGTCCAGCACCGATAGTTCATCAGCATTTGCTCAAATTAGGTTGAGGGGAAACACTGGAAAAAAACCTCAACCAGGTAACCTGCTCCGACCGGGATTCGAATCCGGGGCACTTGATGTCGCGGTCAGGGCGGTAATCGTTACTCCACAGGTATGGACTAAATGTGGTACTAATCAGGCTAAAAATATCTAAATGCGGAAGTGGGTATTGCTTTCATCATCTTTATTATTCCAGCAATATTCCCACACATTTTCCCAACACCCTGTATGATCGGCATTGCCCCCCTCCTTGAGCCACATCTTACACTTCACGCTCCTCACGCTCTCTTTCTCGCACGCAGTGGTCGTCGTCCGTCTTCCTGTCACTTCGTACCAAGTGCTAATGACTTCAGTAAGCTGATAAGTCAAGTGGTCTTTCATACGACACAATGCCCGAACTTGTTGCCACAGATTTGTTTGAAATTCTTCAAATTCCTCGCAGTAAATGGCTGTTACTTTAATCTAAGAACATTCTTACATTAGTTCCAAAGCATCTCCATTATAATCACACACAAGGCCGGATATAGGTATAGAGCCGCTCCTAGGCAGTGCTAAAATTTGCCACCCATCCCCCAACTCTCACAATAAAGTTTATGAGCAGCTATTATACAGGTCAGGTTTAGTTTAAATTAGTTTTAAATGAAATGTTACTGGAATCAAAAATACATGCATCTTACTTGTAGATTTACTTCGCACTTTTTCCACAAAGAAAGCACTCATATTGTCACGAAGCACGTCAGATTGGATGCAAAGAAATATTATATAAAATTATTCATTATTGAAACAAAATTGATTTGTGAAAGGCAGGCTGTGGTTTATTTTTAAACATTGGTTTTGTTGGTGGTACACTCTTATACAAAAAAAAGACCGGACTCTTGAAGTGTAAATTTATCTAAGTTCCGTTCGGCTGTGCGCCTGATACACAAGACTAAAATCAGAGTAGTAAGGACGAAACCAGCGAGATCCAAGAACATACTCTTATATCGGCAAACAACGGTTTGAACTCTGTATACGTGTCATAGCTCCGTGGTAAAACTCTGACTTCACACGCAGAAAACCCGGGTTCGTATCCGCCTTCGTATAAGTATATATATTTGTTTCGTTTTATTTTTTTTTCTAGCTAGAAACAAATATATTTATTAACGTGCACAGGAGTTTGGATTAGTTGAAAAATTAAACAAAAACATTCAGTAATATCGGAGACTTCTTCCTAATTACCCTTGAATTAAAATAGATGCTCAGTTCTTGGATCTTCTCCCTACTCCATAAGGAGTATTGATCAGTTAATATAATTTGTATTAGTAGTAGTAGCTGTAATAATAATAATAATAATAATAATAATAATAATAATAATAATAATGCAACAACCAGAATAATACCAATAATAATATTAATAGTATTACAAACACAATAATAATAATGATAATAATAATAATAATAATAATAATAATCATCATCATCATCATCATCATATTAATAGTATTGCAAAAACGAGATGAATAATGTTAAAGACAAAACCAATGTGTTCCAGATATTGGCTACACTCGTAAATAGTGCCGTTACATATCTGCTTTGTAATAGCTCCATGGTAACAGTCTAGCTTCTTGTGTAGGCGATTCAAGGTCGTGTACTCCGTAGGATGCAGGCGGTTATAGATGCGGAGGGATTACATACCCGGTATTGAATTTTTTGTATATTTTGATTTTTGTTTATTGGTCTCCGAGATGTGTTTCTTTATTTTGTTTAATACAAAGAAAAGGATGATGTTTGTTTATTCCTATCCGAGAAGGATTTCTTTTACTTAAGGTTTATTTTTCTTTATTTCTATCCGAGAAGACTTCGTTTAGTCTCTTTAAATACAAGATACAAGGGAAAGGATTGCTATTATGTATCTAACTTGCCCTTTGTAAATATTAACTTTCTGTTAAATATTTCACAATACTGGTTATTATCAGTATGCAAGAAGTAAAAAATGAGAATTAAAAAACAAAGTATAGACTGAGATTCGAACTGGAAAACTTTCGGATACAAGACCACAATGCTACCGACTACGCTATGCGAGAGAGACGATGACTCTTTAAGAAGCATGTTATGTAATCAACTAATCATCATATAGTGGTGGCAGTGGAGTGTTGGAAACATTTACGACAGAAGAAATTCGTCCGCGTGTGTATCATGCTCTGACGAATGCACCCGAAGTCTTCCGAATCGGACATAGAATCTGGAGCCCGGTCATTTTTTTTTTTTTTTGTCTAAGAGTGTACAATAATACGAGTATTTCTTACTTCGATACGAAATATAAAGAAAATTGAAAAATAAATCCAACTCTTTGCAGAATAAACCTTCCATATCGAAATATATAGAGTGATTCACGAGGAAAGGTAAAAAATTTGGGATATGAATTCTGAAGTCATTCTGAATCAAAAAGTTCATATGAATATAGGTCCGTTTTCGAACGGTTACGGAGATATGGATCTTTGATTTCACAAAAACTTCTAAAATTCCATTGTACTAACTCGCATTTAGAGACAGATAACGGACAAATTTAAAGTTTATATTCACGTATGCATACATAGCTAATATTCTAGACATCGGGGTCGATGTTTTCGCACATTTTCAAAGGTACCTCCTTCTGCTTCAATGCACTGTTGAACTCGGGCGTGAATCGCGCTCATCGCTCGGGAGAGTTGCACGTTGTTCTTTATGCCGCATCCAAAATACGGTCGATTAGCACCTCTCTCGTTTTCCCCTTCCTTTGCTATAGCCTACCAAGTCTTTCATCCAACCCCATAGACAGTAAATACTCTTTGATATGGTACCCTTCTGTTCGGAAAGCGTCGTTCATATTCAGCGACGGCACGCAAGGAACTTCCATCGCACAAACCATAAACATACATAATATCGGCATATTCTGTAGTCGAAAATTTATAAGGCATCTTGAAAACACAACTTAACACTTCCGATAACTGTACCTGTATAACTACTGTACTGTAGGTAGCTGACTGAACTGCTGTGAACTGATAAGTGATAGCATATTTGTTGGGACATTCGTAATGTCCCACCACCCGGTTTGTTTCTCTTATCTACATCGCTCACAATGCAGATTCCAATGTTACGTCATTCATTGCGACCTTGACCTTGTCTCACGTCAGCAGCATATGGTAATGTCTGGTTCACATTGGGGCGAGACGTTTTACCAAAAAAATGCATCTAGATCCGCCATTGTTCGAAAACGGACCTAGCCTATGTTCATATGAACTTTTTCACTCAAAATGGCCTAAGATATCGTATCCTAAATTTTTTACCTTTCCTCGTGAATCACCCTCTATAGTAGGCCTCCACATACTGAAAAGTGATTAAATAGTATTGTTGACGATATATTATATTGGTAATGTAACTGAGTTCTGGTTACTATTTACAGCGACAATAATATAATAAACACACATCCAATTTAATTTTCAAAAATGCATCCTTGTTTATACATGCAGCTACACACTTTCTTTTTACTCTCGCCGCGACCAACGCAATGCGATAACAAAACAATATCCGCCTTCCACAAGGTGTTCAAGAATGAACTTTAGAAACGATTTACCAACAGTGTTTTAAAAACAAATTTCACTGTAAATTAAAAATGAAAAAAAAGAAAAAGAGAAATTGAGAAAGAGAAAATGTCCCCCCCCCCCTGGAAACTGCCGCCCTAGCCTAGGCAACTGCCTACACTACATGTTTTCATTGTCATTATTACTACCAATATCATCATTCCCACCGTATCATTATCATCATCATTATGCTTTTAATCGATGTCAGTATTATCATCTCCAACACTGTTACTCTCGTCTTCAATGGTATCTTAGAGTTCGGATTTCATTTAAAAAACATTGAAAACAAGTTAGCAATACATAGAGTATAGCTGGAGTTTACATAACAAACTCTGAGTGGAGACTCACAACTTGAATATCAAAGCAACAGTTGTCGCGCTTGTTTGAATGAGCGTCGCGGAAGTTTGCCATTTAAATCATCCAAAATATACTGTATTGTGATATTCATTGTAATACAGATCTGTGAACCAGTGACAGAGTTTTGTTATATATAAAAGTCTATTTAATTCATGTACTTATTTTCTAGTTTTTAGAAGTCATTATAACAAGTAAAGTATATAACTTTAAAAGCAAAAATAAAGGCTCTAATTAATCAATCAATTGAAAAAGTACCGCATTCATGCAAAGTTCATAACGGAGAGTTTAAAGAAGTGCAGAGGAAAAAAATCACATAATATTTAATAGTCGATGACTAGTTTCATTTTCTTTATTTGATACCGCATGATACCGATCAGGACTTAGAAAAAATAGATCAATTAAAGATTGAACAAACAATATATGAGAGGGTGCACTTCCAACTCTGCTTAATGCACTTTTTGATGAAATTGAGTTATGTACGAAATCAGGTATTCTGGGACATATTCTATAGTCTAGTAATTGTATTTCTGGTGGTGTGGAAGAGAAGGCCTGATGGTCTTAACTCTGCCAGAAAAAATAAATAAATAAATAAATAAATAAATAAATAAATAAATAAATAAATAAATAAAATAAATAAATAAACAAATAAATAAATTAATTAATTAAATGAATGAATGAATGAATGAACGAATGAATAAATGAACAAATAAATACATAAATAAGTAAATAAATAAATAAATAAAATAATTACACATTCTTATCTTCTAGACAGAACTCTTCCTTCAACTTGCACCAATTGCCACAGTAGGATTTCTGTACGCCACTTAACTTCTGAATGTCCACTATATCACCTTCATCGAGATCAATTCCATATACCAACAGACTTATCAACAGTTCTTAACAACCCATCATTCATTTCAAACTTAATTAAATTTCTGAAAGCTATCAACATTTATGAGTGTGGGCCTATCTAAATGATTATTGTAATACAGTAAACTCTATGTAAACTGTAAGAATTTTTTATATATTGTCGCGATATGACTTCCTAAGTTAAAGCAACATAATAGTTATTTATGGTACTTGTGAGGTAAGTGCATCTTTATTGCACGAGTGGAAAGATTTAAGCACGAGGCGTCAGCCGAGTGCTTAAATTACACGAGTGCAATAAAGATCACGCTCACAAGTACCATACGTAATTTTATCCATGACCATAACGAAAAATTATGTTTTATAAAAGAAAGTATGTTGAAAATAAGTCCTCATGTAATCACATACCATGGCATGGATTTTAGAATCAATACGTGTACTAGGTAGGTCATGATGTAGGAGGCCATGATTAGTAAAGAATGGTATCTAAGGAGTTGGATAAATAACAAATTATAATTAATTATATAATTTTAATATATATTTTTTCATTTTAAACGTGTATTTTCGTCTTTTTGAAGTTTCAGGGATTATTTAGAAGTTTTCACGGGACTATTGTGATTAAAATAATTTCACATTTTACTTCTGTAAACTTAAGAGGAATATTAAAACTTAATTAATCGTCGTGTCTGTTTAGCTCAGTTGGCTAACGCATGTTGTTTTAAAATCCTATAAACCCAACTTCGCAGGTTCAAGTCTCCTCGAATCCCAAAAGGTAAATTATTACAAAATTTTAAAAAGAGTTCAATGGAAAAGTATACGTGTGAACCCGGGTACTAGGAAAATACTAATGAACTGTGAGATAAAGTACAAACTGTGAGGTAAAGTCTTTATCTCACTAGTGAAATAAAGTAATGTTGAATAAAAGCCTACTTTACAAACGCAAAAGTATTTAGTAAAGGCATGTTTTTCGTAATGGTCATGGATAAAATAAATAAATTAAATATTAAATAGAAACAAAAATAAATAAAAAGTAGTAACTATGGATACCAATTCTACCATATTTCCATATAGAAAAGTCGTATAAAAGTATGGCTCCGCTACAAAATCTGCTAAATGCATAAAGACAGTAGTCATACTCTGTATCAAAACCTACCCAATACAACAACAAATAATATTGAATGTTTTAAGGTCGATAGTGATGCATTTGTTTTCGCTTTGTAATGCAACAGCGTTTGCAGACTTCAGAAAATCTTTCTTCAGTGTAATTAATCGATGAAGAAAAAATATTTTTCTCTAAATGAAGCAAACATGGTTTACACGTAGGCCTCATTTCAACAATCAGTTTGTGTTTATTTGCTTGCTCGCTTGCTTAGTTACTCAGTTCTTTATTTATTGATTTTTTATTTAAATATTTATCTCATTATTTAAATATTTATTTACTTATTTAAATATTTATTAATTTAATTATTTATTTAATTATCCATTTATTTATACATTTATTTATTTATTTATTTATTTATTTATTTATTTATTTATTTATTTATTTATTTATTTATTTATTTATTCATTCATTCATTTAATTATGTATTTACTTAAATATATATTTTTTATATATACAAAATCAAACTAGGAAGGATCTTAAAAATTAATTATTGTGTATTTATCCATTACAACAATGGTTGCTACCGGTTAAAACGAATTATGGCGGTTCTTATTGTTAAAAACATTTTTATAGCTCTGTTTAAATTCGTGCTGAGGATTTAATTTACAAAGAAGTTCAATAATAGTCACTGAATATAGGCTATTATAAAGACTAACATAAATCCTGTGCGACGTTTTTCTTTAATTTATTTATTGTCGCTTTAGCTTATAACAAAAGTCATATCGCGACACAAACTTATTTTAACAATAACATAACATTTAGCAAGTTAATTCATTACAGTAAACATTACACAATTTTATCAAACAATCCAGTTAATTTGAAAAACTTTATGACACTATTGCAATAAGAAGGTTCACCAAGAGATTTTGCTATATAGCAACGATATATATCGTTGGGGATTTTTAGTTGTTGTAACTGATTATATTGAGGACAGTCCTGGATGATGTGCTTCACAGAGAGAGTTTCACTGCAAGTGTTACAAACTGGAGGAGGTTTCTTCTTTAGTAAATAATCATGTGTGAGTTTGGTATGTCCAATAAGTAGTCGATTGAAGAGAACTTGATTCCTTCGTGATAGATGTTTAGTTGGATAGAATAAACTGGAAGAGGTTTCTTTAGTAAATAATCATGTGTGAGCTTAGTATGTCCAGTACGTAGTCGGTTGATGAGAACTTGATTCCTTCGTGATAGATGTTTAGTTGAATAGAATAAACTGGAAGAGGTTTCTTTAGTAAATAATCATGTGTGAGCTTAGTATATCCAGTACGTAGTCGGTTGATGAGAACTTGATTCCTTCGTGATAGATGTTTAGTTGAATAGAATAAACTGGAAGAGGTTTCTTTAGTAAATAACTATGTGTGAGCTTAGTATGTCCAGTACGTAGTCGGTTGATGAGAACTTGATTCCTTCGTGATCGATGTTTAGTTGGATAGAATAAACTGGAAGAGGTTTCTTTAGTAAATAATCATGTGTGAGCTTAGTATGTCCAGTACGTAGTCGGTTGATGAGAACTTGATTCTTTCGTGATAGATGTTTAGTTGGATAGAATAAACTGGAAGAGGTTTCTTTAGTAAATAACTATGTGTGAGCTTAGTATGTCCAGTACGTAGTCGGTTGACGAGAACTTGATTCCTTCGTGATAGATGTTTAGTTGGATAGAATAAACTGGAAGAGGTTTCTTTAGTAAATAACTATGTGTGTATGTGTATGTCCAGTACGTAGTCAGTTGATGAGAACTTGATTCCTTCGTCATAGATGTTTAGTTGAATAGAATAAACTGGAAGAGGTTTCTTTAGTAAATAACTATGTGTGAGCTTAGTATGTCCAGTACGTAGTCGGTTGACGAGAACTTGATTCCTTCGTGATAGATGTTTAGTTGAATAGAATAAACTGGAAGAGGTTTCTTTAGTAAATAACTATGTGTGAGCTTAGTATGTCCAGTACGTAGTCGGTTGATGAGAACTTGATTCTTTCGTGATAGATGTTTAGTTGGATAGAATAAACTGGAAGAGGTTTGTTTAGTAAATAACCATGTGTGAGCTTAGTATGTCCAGTACGTAGTCGGTTGATGAGAAATTGATTTCTTCGTGATAGATGTTTAGTTGGATAGAATAAACTAGAAGCAGTTCTGATTTTCCTGACTTTGCTAGTAGATGTTTGAAGCCAATTGGAGTACCATAGGTGCTTTAACTTTGTTTTAAGGTGAGTGGCTATATCATTATTCCAAGTGTCAATGTCCATATCCTGTATAGGAAGATGAGTTGCTTCTTTTGCTGCCATATCGGCCTGTTCATTTCCTTGCAGACCTACATACGTGCTACATACATTGCCCATCTCAAACGTTTGGCTTTAATGTTTCTAATTATGTTCGGTGAAGAATAAAATCCGTGCAGTTCTGCGCTGTGTAACTTTTTCCATTCTCCTGTAACTTCATTCCTCTTAGCCCCAAATATTTTTCTATGAACCTTATTTTCAAACATTCTTAATCTCTTTTCCTCTCTCAAAGTTAGAGTCCAAGTTTCACAACCGTACAGAACAAATGTAACTGTTTTACAAATTCTAACTTTCATATTTTTTGACAGCAGACTGGATGACAAAAGCTTCTAAACCGAATAATAACAGGCATTTCCCATATTTATTCTGCGTTTAATTTCCTTCCGAATGTCATTTATATTTATTATTGTTGCTACAAGATCTTTGAATTTTTCCACCTCTTCATAGGATAAATATCGAA
Organism: Periplaneta americana; assembly: GCF_040183065.1. Classification (NCBI taxonomy): domain Eukaryota; kingdom Metazoa; phylum Arthropoda; class Insecta; order Blattodea; family Blattidae; genus Periplaneta; species Periplaneta americana. The sequence continues at coordinate 41,935,010 of NC_091124.1, read as the reverse complement.
TTTTTATATTTCTATTTTGTACAATATTCTGGTCACCAGACATAATCATATACTTTGTCTTTTCAGGATTTACTTCCAAACCTATCGCTTTACTTGCTTCAAGTAAAATTTCCGTGTTTTCCCTCATCGTTTGTGGATTTTCTCCTAACATATTCACGTCATCCGCATAGACAAGAAGCTGATTTAATCCGTCCAATTCCAAACCCTGTCTGATATCCTGAACTTTCCTAATGGCATATTCTAGAGCGAAATTAAAACGTAAAGGTGATAGTGCATCTCCCTGCTTTAGCCCGCAGTGAATTGGAAAAGCATCTAACAGAAACTGGCCTATACGAACTCTGCTGTACATTTCACTGAGACGCATTTTAATTAATTGAACTAGTTTCTTGGGAATACTAAATTCAATAAGAATATTATATAATACGTCTCTCTTAACCGAGTCATATGCCTTTTTGAAATCTATGAATAACTGATGTACTGTACCCTTATGCTCTGATCAATAGTCGATCTATTACGCCTAAAACCACACTGATGATCCCGAATAATTTCATTTACGTACGGAATTTATCTTCTTAAAATATTTGACAAAATTTTGTACGACGTCAACAAAAGTGATATTCCTCGAAAGTTACTACAGTTAGTCTTGTCCCCCTTCTTAAAAATAGGTACGATTATGGACTCCTCCTACTGTTCTGGTACAATTTCCTTTTCCCAAATTGCAAGTACAAGCTTATAAATTTCGCTTGATAATGCACTTCCAGCCTCTTGTATTAATTCTGCTGTAATTTGATCGATACCCGGAGACTTGTACTTTCTCAGATTTTCTATCGCAATTTCGACTTCAGAAAGTGTCGATTCGGGTATAAATGGTTCAGCAGTTTGTATTTGAATTTCGTCCCGATCATTTCTATTTGGTGTATGTATATTTAGTAGTTGCCGAAAATAGTTTTTCCATCTGTTATTAAATGTTAACACATTACTATTAGTTACTTCATATGAAGGAATGTAAACATAACTGTCAAAAAACATATCTTCATGTTATATAATTCAATTTTAAGTAATTACACTAATTACAACAAACAAATCACATTAAAAAATTGAGGATTAAGCCCTTTTACTTGAACAGCTTCGATATCATACTGGCAGCGATGAAGATATTCATCTCCTCGAAAGGACGTTTCTTTCAATCTGAACATTTGTAGGAGAACTGCACAGTAATTCCACTAGATTTTCGCTGCAAGCAACGAGGCAAATTATATCATGCAGCGACCGAGTCATTACAAAGACTACCGTTGCACGCGTAACAGTCATTACCCCGTGCCTGCAGGCCCTCAGATCGATCACGTACAAATCAGTTGAGTATCCAATTCATCACACGATACTTAGTACAGGAGATCATTACGCCTGTCCCTCTGTTTAGTAACTATTATATGAGTATGATATGAAGAGGAGTCAAACTGACTGGCAGGTGAGTCTAGCCTGAAACTCTCTCAATCAGGTCAAGGGTTCTTTTGCGTGGTCAAAATCTATGTCACGGGAATGGAATTAAATTTATGGGAGGGTGAACTATGGCCCGCAGTGGACAGAATTACCTCAGAGCATTTAGGTAAGCAATTACTTACTTACTTACAAATGGCTTTTAAGGAACCTGGAGGTTCATTGCCGCCCTGACATAAGCCCGCCATTAGTCCCTATCCTGAGCAAGATTAATCCAGTCTCTATCATCATATCCCACCTCCCTCAAATACATTTTAATATTATCTTCCCATCTACGTCTCGGCCTCTCCAATGGTCTTTTTCCTCCGGCCTCTCAACTAACACTCTATAGGCCTATGCATTTCTGGATTCGCCCATACTTGCTACATGCCCTGCCCATCTCAAACGTCTGGATTTAATGTTCCTAATTATGTCAGGTGAAGAATACAATACGTGCAGTTATGCGTTGTGTAACTTTCTCTATTCTCCTGTAACTTCATCCCTCTTAGCCTTAGCCCCAAATATTTTCCTAAGCACATTATTCCCAAACACCCTTAGCCTATATTCCTCTCTCAAAGTGAGAATTCAATCATTTTCCTGACCATAAAGAACAACCGGTAATGTAACTGTTTTATAAATTCTAACTTTCAGATTTTTTGACAGCAGACTGGATGATAGAGGATTCTCAACCGAATAATAACAGGCATTTCTCATATTTATTCTGTGTTTAATTTCCTCCCGAGTATCATTTATATTTGTTACTGTTGCTCCCAGGTATTTGAATTTTTCCACCTGTTCAAAAGATAAATTTCCCATTTTTATATTCCCATTTCGTACAATATTCTCGTCACGAGACATAATCACATACTTTGTCTTTTCGGGATTTACTTCCAAACCTACCGCTTTACTTGCGTCAAGTAAAATTCCCGTATTTTTCCTAATCGTTTGTGGATTTTCTCCTAACATATTCACGTCATCAGCATAAACAAGCAGCTGATGTAACCAGTTCAATTCCAAACCCTCTCTGTTATCCTGAACTTTCCTAATGATATATTCTAGAGCGAAGTTAAAAAGGAAAGGTGATAGTGCATCTCCTTGCTTTAGCCCGCAGTGAATTGGAAACGCATCTGACAGAAATTGACCTATACGGATTCTGCTGTAAGTTTCACTTAAACACATTTTAATTAATCGAACTAGTTTCTTGGGAATACCAAATTCTATAAGAATATTATATAAAATCTTCTCTCTTAACCGAGTCAAATGCCTTTTTTAAATATATGAATAACTGACGTACTGTACCCTTATACTCCCATTTTTTCTCCAATACCTGTCGAATACAAAAAATCTGATCAATAGTCGATCCATTACGCCTAAAACCGCTCTGATAATTTCATCTACATATGGAGTTAATGTTCTCAAAAGAATATTGGTTAAAAAAAATTTTGTACAACATCAACAAAAGTGATATTCTTCGAAATTTACTACAGTTAGTCTTGTCCCCCTTCTTAAAAATAAGTACAATTGTGGACTCCTTCCATTGTTCTGGTACAATTTCTTTTTCCCAAATGGCAAATAGAAGCTGTAAATTTCGCTAAGTAATGCGCTTTCACTCTCTTGTATTAATTCTGCTGGCATTTCATCGAGACCTGGAGACTCATACTTCATGAGATTTTCTATCGCAATTTCGACTTCAGAAAGTGTGGGTTCGGGCATAAATGGCTCAACAGTATTTATTTTAATTTCGTCCCGATCATTTCTATTTGATTAGGAATGCAATTGCATGAAATAATTTTTAAATAAAATTAATTAATTATATTTAATATTATAATCTTCCAACCGGCCTCGGTAGTGCAGTTGGTATAGCGCTGTCTTTCTGTGCTCGAGGTTGCGGGTTCGATGCCAGCTCAGGTCGATGACATTTAAGTGTACTTATATGCGATAGGCTCATGTCAGTAGATTTACTGGCATGTAAAGAAAACACCTGCGGGACAAAATTCCGGCATTTCGGCCACGCTGATATAACCTCGGCAATTGCCAACTTTGTTAAATAAACCATAATATTTATTATTATTATTTTTTTTTTGTTTGATAATCTTCCTTATTTCCTTGTATTGCTAGGAACTACCTTAAGATGAATAGGCTGTTACAAACTCTAATAAGGTATAAATTTTCTGGGATAACAAACTTCACTGGGACCAACGTTTGAGGGCAGTAACATCCGGGAACAAATTTCCGTAACGAATTGTTGTTACTCCATTGCACATAGTGACTAACCTGTAGGCTATGCGGTACGAAAACGTACACAATTTTTGTATAATTTTCTGAACTCATATTTAAATCCTTGGCCATCTGTTGCTGGATTTTCTTAGGATATCGCAAATATTTCCTAAAACCACCCCCATATGTGCAGCTGTTTTTCTTCTCCTACTTCTTCCTTTACGCTGAAGCAAAATTGATTGAACCAGTACGTCTAAATTTACTCACCAAGAATAATTTCGTACTCCTTGATGGTGAATCTTTACGAATTTTCACTTGACTATTACAACTTTTACTACGTCATACTGCTTTTGACAAATAAAGCGGTGCGAAAGGACGTCTTTCAACCAATCATGGCTGCTTATCGCACAATTTTATCGCGTCCCTAGCATTTGTTTAATTTTATCGCGTCCCTAGTATTTGTTTATTTTTATCGCTACCCTAGCATTTGTTTCTTTGTTTGCCAACATTTCAAACTGCACTGGTCTGGACGTCAAGAAACAGAAAATTACAAACCACTCCAGTCGATGCACAGTAGTTTCAAATATGACTCGCATTGGCATTCAAGAACAAGAATTAATAAAGATCACTGGTCATAGCTATGCAACTTCCCTGAAACCCTATTTACAAATAAATGAAGAGCACCATTCAGAAATCCTGAATAAGTTGAGGAATACACCATGTACATCAACCAGTTCCACTTCTTTTACGCACACGTCTAATGTAACATAAACTGAACCACCAACCACTAAAACATTCAAATTTGAAAATTGTACTTTCAATAAATTGTTGCTTTTAAAATTATTAATGTTTATTTTTTATTTCATCATCGTTAATTGAAACGTTTCTTGTTTATTTCATCATCCCAAATTAACACTTTTCTAACATTTGTTTATATTATTTAGGTTATGTTATAGCTTCTGCTATATGATATTATGAATAGTCACGTATCAGAGATTGTTTAATACTAAGATTTATTGAAAATCATGCGTCAAGTGAAGTTGATTACTGGGATCGGGATACTTGAAGTGGAATGCAACTGTTTTAATAAAATTGAAACTAAATCAACAAAGCCTTCTTGACTAGTAACCGTCCACAGAGTTCAATGAAGATTCCATAGTTGGCACAACTGATAACAAGAAAAAAGCTAAACATAACATACTACTGCCATCTAGTGTAATATTTGTAATTTAGAGATGGTACAATAATACATTTCAAGACAGTTGTATTTTCGTAAGTCAATTAATATTTTATTGTATTAGAGTACTTCGTTATTCTAATCTTTATATACTCTCTTCTAGTCATGTAATAGTCAATTAAATCCCACTCGAGTTTTGATTTTCTCTAGATAAATCAAAACTTCTAGTGAGATTACTGTTGATAAAATCTCGCCTACTGGTTTCACATCATCTCTGTCATCAACTGTGAATGAATGAAAACAAAGCTCTACGAAAAATTCTTCTTCTAGGCGCCATTTTGACTGTGTGTTTTTCACAGCCGCTTTTAGCAACAATTCAAGTAACAATTAATATTTCTAATATTTTTCCTCATTAATAATAATAATAATAATAATAATAATTATTATTATTATTATTATTATTATAGTAATAATAATGATGATTTATTTAACCTGGCAGAGTTAAGGCCATACGGCCTTCTCTAACACTCAACCAGGAGTAAAGACTGCGTTACAAAAACACTACAAATTTACAAATTACACTACAATTTTACACACAAAACTGAATAAGATGCTTTATTTTGGGTCATATTTTAATTTTATTCGCAAAATTATTGCAGGCTAGAAATCACGATAATCATACCATTAGAGTCATCACTCATGTAGTAGGCGTTGAATTAGTTGTGTACATGTTCGACTCTTGATGACATGTGTGCCCAGTTAATTTCCACTATCATGATGGCTGAAGCTAATACACGTTTATTATGTTCCTACATGATACTTAAGGCGGGAAAGCTTAAGACCTGCTGTAATAGAGGAATGTGATCGTACAGCCCGATATTAAGCCATACTCATGTTCGGACGTACCAATGCGACGTCATTACAGACCATACTAATAAGAACAAAGTATTGTCCCTAATACAACAAGTTGTAAGATCTTTCTTAATGTTACTTTCCAAGTATAAACAACTATATTATATTGTTACTGAACACGCTAGCAACGTTAACGAGATATGAAGTGCAAATGAAGCAAGAGAACGAATGGGGTATCGTTAAACCTTTTACCCCTACTGGCAATAGGGCCAAAAATTACTAACAGCAATGCAACATTATAGTTGCGTTTGAGCGGAATGTACAACGAAATACCAATAATATTCTCATTGAGTCAGAAATATTTCTGTCATGATGGTCTCTTCGGCAATAAAATAATACATTTTGTGTACTCTATACTGTACTTGGTTTAGAAATTTCCTATAAATACGTCATCTAAAACAAAAATGGTTCATATTATGCTGAAAAATTGTGAAAATAACCCTTACATTTTTTATGACACAGATCTATTACATCATATAGGCCTACCATATAATATATCATAACATATATTATCACATCACATAATATACAGAGTGTTTTCGAGGTGGTGTTACAAACTTTCAGGAATGATGGCGAAGGGCACATGTATCAATTTGAGATAAGGAACCCTGGTTCGGAAATGAACGAGTCGAAAGTTACAAGCAAAAATAGTTCTGTGGAAATGAAATAATTATATTCCTCTGTACACCTTATTTATGTATATTTACCTGCACATCTTACACATACTGTATTCATCTGACGTTTACGTTGTCTACCTACAATATTCCTTTCAGTGCGCTGTCTGAGGAGTGGGGACAGAAAACTACACTAAAGCAATGCAGATGGCGTAATGTGTAACGGACATAGTCGGTCCTGATATGCACGTCTGTAGACAGCAGTGTGTGTGTACAAGTTGCAGTGTCCAGTCGATCAGTCCTAGTGAAATGGACGAGTACACGAGACCGGAATAAACAGACATGATTTTCGAATACGGATGAGCCAATGGGAACAGTAGACAAGCTCAAAGATTGTATCGGGCCTAGTACCCACGTAGGAGACATCCGGCCCATATCATCTTTCCACAACAGTTCCAAAGGTTAAGGGAAGGAGGGCACGTGGTGCCAAATTACAATTCCATTTCCACACAACTATTTTTGCTTATAACTTTCGACTCAGTCATTTCCGGACCATGGTTCCTTATCTCAAATTGATACATGTGCCCTTCGCCATCATCCCTGAAAGTTTGTAACACCACCTCGGAAATACCCTGTTTGTATAAATCACATCAGATATATACAGGCTGATTCACGAGGATTTACCGTCCTTTACGGAGCTATTTCTGAAGACATTTTGAGCAAAAAAGTCATATAAACATAGTTTCTATTCTCAATATGTTCAGAGTTACACTAATTTAAAGTTATTTATAAAATACGTTTTTTTTTCTTTAGTTTGGAGGTGAAAGAATAATATGAATAGAGAATGAACCATTCAGAAATATCGTTTCTTTAATTGGCAAGTATTATGAAGCTAAAAATGTGCTGTGAACTCTTCAGTTGCTTCGTACAGACATCTTTTTCTATTTTGAACTAGAAAATTACATTATTCTTATGAACTTATCACAACAATTATTACAAATCAAAAATTATTTGCAGTTCAATTTTGCATCCTAATTTACAGTCTTGGAGGCTTTACAATACATTTTAAAAAATGTCGCCGTCCGCTTGAGTACACTTGGCCGCACGCTTGTGAACGGCACTCGTCGCGCTACGTAACTGCATACGGCTATCTTTGATTTCCGTAGCGCTCGCTCTGACTGCTGACTGCACGCTGACTAAGATCACGCGTTCACAGCAATGCGTTCCAATAACGAAACTTAACTCTGTAAATATTGAGAATAGGACCCATGTTTAGGCCTATATAACTTTGCTCAGAATGTCTTTAGAAATAAGATCCGTAAAGGACGGTAAATCCTCGTGAATCACTCTGTATATATATATATATATATATATATGTATATATATATGTATATATATATATATCAGAATTATACGATACATGATATATGATATGATATATGATTTGATATATTATATTATATTATATTATATTATATTATATATTATATTATATTATATTATATTATATTATATTATATTATATTATATTATATTATATTATATTATATTATATTATATTATATTATATTATATTATATTATATTATATTATATTATATTATATTATATTATATTACATTATATTATATTATATTATATTATATTATATTATATATTATTTTGCAACAAAGATATCTACGAAAATGTAGAAAAATTTTCTGATGGTTCAAGATGCATTAATCTTTTGCTGGCAACACTGTTTCAGCATTCAGTTACATTCTGTGGATTACTTGTGTGTGAAATTAAAAAAGTGTGTTTGTTGATATTGGAAGTTTAAATATCACTTGTACCAAAATTTTAATCAAAAGCTAGTAAAAGAGAAGTGAAGGCTATTGAATCAAATTGTAGGAAAACACTGTATATCATACTGCAAATAATAATAATAATAATAATAATATGTACAAGATTTGAACCCAAGCCACTCGACTAACTGTATACCCAACTACATAACATTTAGCTTGCCAACATATCGATTCTTGTACACACATGTCGATAGAGATGCTGGTTACAAGGAGGCTTTGAAAAAAAAAATAAAAACAAATGAGCGAAGACAAGAAGCCAGCAAATCAGATGCCATAGCAGAGAAGGACGGAAAGATGACCAGGTAGGTATCCGCACACGAGAGAGATCCAGAATGAGCGTACATGGCAGGTGGTAGGGCAACAGGGGAGGGGCTATCGTAGTATTCGCGAGAGTATAGCTCTCCTCAGCTCCACCAGGCAGTCTTTACTGAACCATCAAGGTGGCCGTGACGATGCTAATAACGTAACCTTGCGTCTGAGATGTGCTCCGCAATATAACAATAGAGCATCGAAACAGCGATTGTCAGCCGGTGCAACATAAGAAAGTCGGAACAGCGATTGTCAGCCGTTGTAACAAAAAGAAAGTCGAAACAGCGATTGTCAGTCGATATAACAAAAGAAGTTCGATATACGTTCATCAGTCAAAGTAACAGGAAGAGTCTGAAATATCGATTAGTCAATGTAGCAAAAAAAAAACCGTTCGAAATAGCGATTGCCAACCGATAAAGCGTGTAAAGTGAACTTTCATTATGTACGACTAATTAATAAAAATTGTAATTACCATCGCAGGCGGAGACATCTGAATTCCTCGAGACAACAATCAAGTTGTGACAATCAGCATTTCTTTCAAGGTAAGGACTTTTCAATAAATAGAGTTCTGGGTGATACTTCGATATCCTTCCACACCACACATGGGAGAAAGAACGCACTTAAATTATTGAAAGTAACCTCAAAATTTTAACACGATATGATCACTGCGAAAGTTATATATTACGGTAATTAATTAGAAACAGTTCAGTATAGCACACAACACTCTATACTGGATAAATAACAAAGCAACATCTTCAGTACGACTTGTGGCTTCTGGGCCATCCCAAACCATGACCTCCACCCTTCTGTGCGCGAGTCCTTATTAGGCTCGGTCAGTCATGGCCTAGGATTATAAATATAAACAATTAACAAATATCTCGGTCAAAATAACCTCATAAAGTACCAAATGAAACTATGAAATAAATAAATAAAATATATTTTTGATGCAGGAATAATTCGTTTAACATGTTTCTTAATTGCAGTTGTATTTAAATAATTGAAATATCATTTTGGTCCAAAGAGCATAAAAATTTGCGCAAGCATAATTACTTTATCATAGCCTATTTCTTAATTGCTATTGAATACAAATGATTAAAATATATAATTTTACCCACATAGGTTAAGGGTGCTTGAGAATAAGGTGCTTAGGAAAATATTTGGGGCTAAGAGGGATGAAGTTACAGGAGAATGGATAAAGTTACACAACGCAGAACTACACGCATTGTATTCTTCACCTGACATAATTAGGAACATTAAATCCAGACGTTTGAGATGGGCAGGGCATGTAGCACGTATGGGCGAATCCAGAAATGCATATAGAGTGTTAGGCCTAGTTGGGAGGCCGGAGCGAAAAAGATCTTTGAGGAGGCCGAGACGTAGATGGGAGAATAATATTAAAATGTATTTGAGGGAGGTGGGATATGATGGTAGGGACTGAATTTATCTTGGTCAAGATAGGGACCAATGGCGGGCTTATGTGAGGGCGGCAATGAACCTCCGGGTTCCTTAAAAGCCAGTAAATAAGTAAGTAAGTATATAATTTTACCCATGGACCATTCCTTTTTAGTACAAGAATAATTAGTTTAACACGTTTCTAAATTAGTCTTCGATACATTCTTTAATAAATCACTCCAAGCCAATAAGCGTGGATTCTGTACGGAGATAATTTTTTGTGGTTTCCTCATTGTGCATCATTGTTTACACAAATAAAAATAAATGAAAATTAATATGCCACATAAACATTATTTTAAAATTTTTTACTTGGTTCTTTAACAACGCTGTATCAACTACTGGGTGATTTAGTGTCGATGGATTTTGTGATAGCAAGATGGTATTTGGCGAGATGAGGAGGATTCGCCATAGATTACCTGGCCTTCGCCTTACGGTTAGGGAAAACCTCGAAAAAAAGCCAACCAGGCAATCAGCCCAAGCGGGAATTGAACGCACGTTCGAGCGCAACTCCGGATCAGCAGCCAAACGCGCTACCGGTTGAGCTACACCGGTCCTAATTTTATTTTAAGAAATACAGGAAAAAAAAAATGTAAGCGTATCTTACGGAATAATTAATAGTTCATATGTGCCGCGTATATATTTGTGAAGTTATTTCATATCACTTACATTCGATCATGAAATAAAACACCAATCGGACATCAGTCCTGTGTGTGGTGTGGGAGGATATCGAAGTTTCAATGAGTTCTCAATTATGTTATCATTAATACAGTCATTATCAACGCCACCACAACCCAGTATTTGATGACTCAGGCGTTGGCAACAACTGCAAGATCTTTTACAGTGTATGAGTCTATTGAACCCCATGAAAATATTGTAGGCTACTGCGATACCATTAAAATATTTTAGATTTAGAGGAAATTAAGGTATCCAGAGAAAAATCTGTCTAAAAATTATCTTTTTTATACAAAAAAAATATTTACGTGGGCTAGCAGAGATGTAAAGTCGGTTCTACAAGGTGCGTCTTAATACTGCATTAAAAAACAAAATATCAGAATTGCGAAACTTTTAGTAAGAGAATATCTTACTCAAAATGACATTTTACTACCACTCAAATAGACGAGAAACGTATAAAATTTAATACCCTATGACATAATTTAATGATTAAAATAACCCTTCTACAAGCATTCAGAAATAAGCCTTGGTAACCACTACACAACCGATTGAGCAGGGATGTTTATTTTCCATTATTTGTCAAACGGCCGAAAGTGACGGAAATTTACAGACAACGAAAAATTTTATTAGTGTGACTTTCGTCGGAAGAAACGTAAAGCTGACACACCAAGGTCACATATTTACATGCCGCTAAAGAAACATGTCCCTAAATGAAAATGCTCCAAGCAAAATGAGCCGGTAATTTCCTCTTCTATGTCAAAGTATGGAGGTAGGACAGTGGACACATAGGGTGAGCATGTTTCTTCCCCCTCCCACCATTTTCCGCTTGCCATGCCATCCTCAACATCTTATAAAAGGAATACAAAGTTTATACATATCAAATGAACTAATTTTTCAAACAAATTAATAGTATAAACCTTAATTACGCTGCACCGATAAAATCTAGTGCAACACGAGTGCATACTTCATCATCATCTCCCGATTTTAACACGAAACGGTTAATACGCATTCGAGATTCGAGAAATTTGGTCATACTTTCTGTTAACACGATGACATCGCTAATAAATTCATAGTAGGCCTAAATAACATAAATTATTGTGTGGTAAAACAAAGTAGTTTCGAATATAGCCAACCGTGACGGAACACAGGCGGGAAAGAAATTCATGTGACATTACCTTGAATGAATTATTATTCGTACATAAATGGGATGATTAATAAATGTGGGCAGTATAAGGAATTAATCACTTGAATCAACACAGTTAAATTCTAAGGGCCATATTCATAGACAATCTTAGTGCGGGCTTCCGCTGGATGATCAGCGAACTAACGTTTTTCGTATTCATAAACCAGTGTTAGCGATACGATACGATACGATACGATACGATACGATACGATACGATACGATACGATACGATATGAATCCTGTAGAAGTAATCAGTCGACAGCCGGGGCTAGTTTAACACGCTCGTAGCGCGGGCTAGCAAAATGTCTATGCATAGCACCCTAAGCTACTTAACTGTGGTATTAATTTCCAGTTGAATCCAATTCTCTGCAATTACATTATTATTATTATTATTATTATTATTATTATTATTATTATTATTATTATTATTATTATTATTATTATTAAGATGCACTATCACCTTTAATTTTTAATTTTGCTCTAAAGTATGCCATTAGGAAAGTCCAGGGTAACAGAGAGGGTTTGGAATTGAACGCGTTACATCAGCTGCTTGTCTATGCGGATGACGTGAATATGTTAGGAGAAAATCCACAAACGATTAGGGAAAACACGGGAATTTTACTGGAAGCAAGTAAAGAGATAGGTTTGGAAGTAAATCCCGAAAAGACAAAGTATATGATTATGTCTCGTGACGAGAATATTGTACGAAATGGAAATATAAAAATTGGAGATTTATCTTTCGAAGAGGTGGAAAAATTCAAATATCTGGGAGTAACAATAACAAATATAAATGATACTGGGGAGGAAATTAAACACAGAATAAATATGGGAAATGCCTGTTATTATTCGGTTGAGAAAATTATATATCATCCAGTCTGCTGTCGAAAAATCTGAAAGTTAGAATTTATAAAACAGTTATATTACCGGTTGTTCTGTATGGTTGTGAAACTTGGACTCTTACTTTGAGAGAGGAACAGAGATAAAGAGTGTTTGAGAATAAGGTGCTTAGGAAAATATTTGGGGCTAAGAGGGATGAAGTTACAGGAGAATGGAGAAAGTTACACAACACAGAACTGCACGCATTGTATTCTTCACCTGACATAATTAGGAACATTAAATCCAGACGTTTGAGTTGGGCAGGGAATGTAGCACGCATTGGCGAATCCAGAAATGCATATAGAGTGTTAGTTGGGAGGCCGGAGGGAAAAAGACCTTTAGGGAGGCCGAGACGTAGATGGGAAGATAATATTAAAATGGATTTGAGGGAGGTGGGATATGATGATAGAGAATGGATTAATCTTGCTCAGGATGGGACCAATGGCGGGCTTATGTGAGGGCGGCAATGAACCTCCTTAAAAGCCAGTAAGTAAGTATATATTATTATTATTATTATTATTATTATTATTATTATTATTATTATTACTGCTACTAGCTGTACCCGTTCCCTCCGCTGCACTTGGTAGAAATAAATATGAAGTAATTACATAATTAAAATAGGACATCTGGTCCAGGGAACATTCGTGTTTGATAGAAGGATAAATCGTTTAATATTCCACTTAATTTAAATTGCATTTAAATAATTAAAATGCGATCATTTTGGTCCAGAGACCACTCATTTGGTACAATGATAATTCCTTTAACATGTTTCTTAATTGTTATTACATGCAAAGAATTAAAATATGATCATTTGATTCAGAGAACATCCGTTTTTGGTGCAAGGATAATTCATTTAACATTTTTCTAAATTAGTCTCGAATACATCCTTTAATAAATCACTCCAAATTAATAGAGTTGATTGTGTACGAAGATCACTTTTATGTTAACCTTACTGTGCATCTTATTTTTTGTTAAGTTTATTTTATTCACGATTTAAAATCTGTTGTCATGTCGCGTGTTTAGAATGTGTGGGTATATCAGCAGGCCGTTTTTACTCTTGTTGAGTTCCTGTTTCTATTGTGTGTTGTAGATGGCTTGTGTTCATGTAACTGATTATAGACTTTGATTAATGCTTTGGTATTGGCAATTGAGGCGGTGATGAATCATGGCATCTATTTTTCCAATCCGACATTTGTCTTTATGACTAAGGTAAATCATGAAAAACCTCAGTCAGATTGGTCGGCCACGGGGTTTGAACCCGGGACTTCCCGAATGCGTGTCTCAAACGCTACCGTCTGAGTCAACTCGCTCGGTTGTATATAATTGTTTATGCAAATAAAAAATGCGGTACCCTTACTTACTTACAAATGGCTTTTAAGGAACCCGCAAGTTCATTGCCGCCCTCACATAAGCCCGCCATCGGTCCCTATCCTGTGCAAGATTAATTTACTCCCTATCATCATAAATGAGGGACCTTACATAAATATTACTTTAAGAAACACAGGAAACGAATATGGGTAAATTATGAGCGCAGGAACGCCATTTCGTGACACCTTTTAAAATAACTCAGCTCCAGTGACCTCTATGCTTATTTATTATGGGCTGTATTGTTGGTCAAGTAAAAATACTCATCTTTACGACAAAACTCTTAATTATTTATGTTCTGTGAACAAAATGAAACTTAAGTGTATAAAATTAGAGTATTTTATGTGGACCAACCAAAGTTGCAATAATCAAGTTATACAATATTTCGACAGAATATCAAGTTTTCTGTGCGTAAAGATCTATTTTCATGTTACCTCAGTCCTCATATGTAACATGACATCCATCTAGAGAAACTATAAATTAATATATTAATATTGACTAGCCGTACCCGTGCGCTCCGCCGCACCCGTTAGAAATAAATATAAAGTAATTACATAATTAAAATAGGACGTTTGATCCAGGGAACATTCGTGTTTGATAGAAGGATAAATCGTTTAATATGTTACTTAATTTAAATTGCATCCAAATAATTAGAATGCGATCATTTTGGTCCAGAGACACTCAATTAGTGCAATGGTGCAATGACAATTCCTTTAACCTGTTTCTTAATTTTTATTACATGCAACCACACTTTAATGAAGATTGACATCATTTAGATTTTATGTGTATATTTTATTTTACTTGTTATAGGTTTCCATTGAATTATGGTAATAACTTAATTTTAACCCTTGTTTTCTACCTCTTCAGTAAATGGCGTTTGGCCCACTATGGTTCTGAACCCTTCAAATAACTTAAATTATATTATATAATATTACATTACATATATTATATTATATTATATTATATTATATTATATTATATTATATTATATTATATTATATTATATTATATTATATTATATTATATTATTTTATATTATATTATATTATATTATATTAGAAGTTACTGTAATAACATTATAGCATTATGTCCATCTAGAGAAACTACACTTTCCAATGGTGAAATAATTATTAATTATACAAATCGGTTAATTTAGCTTCCGATATTACTTCATACAAACACAGAAACATTCTCTGTAGGCTATCTTTCATAGCTTTCGATTGTTGCTGTCCAAGGCCCCTTATAAACGAAGTCATTTGTTTTTTAATTCATTACACGGCCTTATGTGGCAGTTATTTTAATTTTAAAACTCATTTATCTCATTAAATATCAGTCCTATCAAAATTTTTCAAGGAATAAAACTTATCGCAAATTATTTTTAAAGAAACTTTTGTTATGTAACATTTTTCACAAAAATCAATAATAAGCGAGATATTTCGATTTATTTAATTCAGGCCCCCTTATAACACCCCTTTTAAATAATGTATTTTGAATGCCATATAGCCTAAAATATAAGTTACAACGAACTTAACTTATATTCCAATTTTCATCGAAATCCGTTCAGCCATTATCGCGTGAAAAGGTAACAAACATACAGACAGACAGACAGACAGACAGACATACAAACAAAATAAAAAAAACGATTTTCGGTTTCAGGGTGGTTAATTATATATGTTAGGACCAATTATTTTTGGAAAATCGAAAATTACCAGAAAATTTTCGGCTACAGATTTATTATCAGTATAGATAAACGTCAAGGCGCCTCAAATATACGGAGTCATTTGTTTCTATTTCATTATATAGCCATCGTTGTCGTTCCTCCAATAACTCCTATGTGACATATAGATTTTCAGATTTTTGCTCTATTAAATAACTGAAATAGTGATACAGTAAATAATACAATCTACTGTATGTAATTATATTTCTTTCTTTCGAAAATGTAAGAATTCACGATCTCCTATATACCGCTGCCATAGAATGAATAAATCTGTTTTTCTTGCTACTGAAAAAATGTTACATTTTGCAAATAGGAGTTACAGGACAACGACGCAATAATCTGAGGCGGCGGTGGAAATGTATTGTATTGTTATTTTAAAACTCTTATATATCCTTAAATATAAGTCATATCAAAATATAAAACTTATCGGAAATCATTTTTAAAGAAACTTTTGCTATGTAACATTTTTCACAAAAATCAATAATAAGAGAGATATTTCGGTTTATTTAATTCAGGCCCCCTTATAACCCCCCTTTTATATAAATTATTTTGAATGCCATATAGCCTAAAATCTAAGTTACAACGAACTTAACTTATATTCCAATTTTCATCGAAATCCGTTCAGCCACTATTGCGTGAAAAGGTAACAAACATCCAGAGAGACAGACAAAAATTTCAAAAAAGCGATTTTCGGTCTCAGGATGATTAATTATACATGTTAACACCAATTATTTTTGGAAAAGCGAAAATTACCAGAACAATTTAGCTTACAGATTTATTATTATTATTATTATTATTATTATTATTATTATTATTATTATTATTAGTCATCCATTTTATCCCGTCCATTCTTGTCATTATTGTTGTTGTATTATAATCTTGTATATCTTTGTAATACTCTTTTATATGATTCCATTCTTCATTTATGATTCCATTATTTCATTTGTAATTATCATTTTAATTAATTACCATTAATTTAATTATTTCTTTGTACTTTTATTGTAAATTATTACTAATGTTTTTGTTATATTGTTTGTGCTGAACTGTAATTGGCCTGTGGCTGTTGTACAGCACATTAAATATAAGTAAATAAATAAAATAAATAAAATAAAATTATTATTATTATTATTATTATTATTATTATTATTATTATTATTATTATTATTCATTACAATTTCAAACAACTCATTGGCGTCATATTGATGTGTGAATCGTTTCGACTATCAATTGCATTGTTGTCTGGAGTCTAGGCCTCATGGAATTAGGAAGCGATTATTAAATAGGCCCTAGTTAACGAGAAGGCTGCGCCTTGTTAAATTTAAATGCGGGAAGTATGAAGACAAGAGAAAAGAAATATCAAACTTTTATTTCAAATCCCAAACATCCTTATATTTCCAATCATGCTCACAATAACGCGAAAAGCGTATACGGTTCACAGAATTACAGGGATTCAATGAAACGCTGCGAGAATGTTTATAGCCTATATATCACTAGTATTAAAACTGTCCAAGCGACAACTCTTTCTGAAAAAGATGAGAGGTTATCCGAGATAACTTGCATTAAACGTGTCTTATAGGCTGACCCGTGATTGCTACTGATATTTTTTTCATTTAGTGTTCTGCCCAAGAGCAGCTCTTTCACTGCAAACCCAGCTTTCTCCAATCTTTTCTATTTTCTACCTTCCTCTTTGCTTCCTCCACGTTCATAAATAGCTTTATTAAGATGTATTAGCAAATAATAAATTTGCAAAATTGATAAATCATATGATTGAGCATTTAAAATTTAAAGAATTTGTTATCTTGAATAGATTTATCTGAGAATCAAAAATGAATTGTAAAAAAGTTCAACATAGCCTAATTATATCCATATTGGTATATTACGTCACATGTTATGAAGAAAAAATTGTCCAGCGGCACACGATAGTCCAATGTACTTTCACATTATAGATATCATTATCAGTAGCAGGATGCACTGGAAGGAATGGTGAACGGGAGAAGAATTCGGGGCAGAAGAAGATATCAGATGATAGACGACATTAAGATATATGGATCATATGAGGAAACAAAGAGGAAGGCAGAAAATAGGAAAGATTGGAGAAAGCTGGGTTTGTAGTGAAAGACCTGCCCTTCGGCAGAACACTAAATGAATGAATGAATGAATGAATGAATGAATGAATGAATGAATGAATGAATATAATAGTGAGTGAAATAATTCATAAAACATTAAATTTACCAATGAATTCAAAGCTATCATTGAAATAAGAAAAATTAATGTTACCAACAGAACCATTAATAATTCAATGAATAAATAATTAATTAATTTTATGCTCGACCATGCCGAAATGTAGTAATTATACACCTGGTAGCAGTCCTTTAATGCATGTCATTAAAGTACACCTACTTATTAAAGTACAGGTGTACAGCCAATGACAACTCAGCTTACAGGTGTTCAGCCAATGACAAGTCAGCTTTGTACCGTTATAAAACCGCAAGTATCGATTATTCTCGGATATGTAATCGAAAGAGAATTAGCGAAAAGTCACGGAGGCTGGAATTCCAATACTGTCGCAGAAGGTTATGTTCTGTTACTATAATAATTAGCGTTAATTGTAAATAATATTCAAATAAATTCAATTTGTCATCTCGTTTTTCAATGTCTAATTTAATTTCAATGTTATATCAAAGTTAATATTTAGTTTACTCTGTAGGTTCTTATAGGCTATCAAGGTCAATGTGGACATCTGTTCCTCGGAAAAAATCAATACTTTCGCGTCTGCGCACATCTCACAATTTACGAGGTATTGCTCAAGGTCTTTCAGATACAAATAAAATGAATAATTTCAAGTTAGAAATATGGTCGAGCATAAAAAGTCGTATGAAACTCGCTTGCGCTCGTTTCATAAACATCCATACTCGCTTTTTAATTACTATCATTATAGGCTCGTTGCATAATGTACAAATATATAACTTTTCTTAAGCTTTCGAATACCTATATAACTTCAACTTCCGTTTTCCCTAAAGAAAACCCATTTTCGGAGGGAAAAAAATTCCTCGCATACCGTACTCTATATTACAAAATCATTATTCATAAATATTATGCATTGTCTTCAATTAACTCAAGTTTTTTCTTCTATAAATTTCTCTGATTTACTAATACGTTGTAACTTATATAATAATAATAATAATAATAATAATAATAATAATAATAATAATAATAATAATAATAATAATAGCAGCAATTCGTTCACAGTTTCCAGCCCAAGGGCAGGCAGACTTTCCACTGCAAACCCAGAACTTCCTAATTTTCCCTCTTTTCCGCCTCTCTCTTAATCTCCTCATATTATTCATATATCTTAATGTTGTCTATCATTTAATGTCTTCTTCTGCCCGTACTTTTCTCTTATTCACCATTCTTCTAGTGAATCCTTCAGTAGGCAGTTTCTTCTTAGTGACGAATCCAATTTCTTGTTCTCTTGTTACAGTAATATCCTTTCTTCTTCTTCTTCTTCTTCTTCTTCTTCTTCTTCTTCTTCTTCTTCTTCTTCTTCTAATAATAATAATAATAATAATAATAATAATAATAATAATAGTGATATCGTATTGGTAATAATATCGCAATGTTATTCACACGAAGGCATTAACATGTTACAAAACCTGAAAGCACCTATGTGAATCTTCAGGATGTAAAAGGAGACCCTGTCATGGCCACCTATGGACGAAAACATACGGCCGTGGACAGTCATATATTTAACAGACACCTTCTACTTTCGCTACAATATTTCACTGGCCATCCACCATTAGCATAAGTGCTATCGTTATCCTGGCCCGAATCTAATGGCTGCGAAGGCATCCTTTGACAACAAGTGACCAATCAGGAAGTGCAGGTCTACTTCAAAGCGAGGGGATTGATACCCGTTCAGTAACGGGGAAGGGTTAACCTACTCGTTTTATGGACGGAGACTACAGGTAAAGAAATATATCTACTGCAATGATTCTCTCATTATGTATCAAAGTGTATTCCAGGTTCTACATTCAGCTTCAGTAGTGAGGAAAAGTGATGTAAATAAACACTGCATGCTGCAAGCTCCGCCCTGCTAAACGCTCTACGAGCACTTCCTGTGGTAATCAGGCCACAGGTTGAAACACGCAACTATATTTCAGTAACAGCGCTGCCAAATATCTATTACTTCAAGTGATTTATCTGTAATAATGTCACGATAGGTCTGAGATTTGCCGATAAATCCAGGAGCGACTATTTCGTGAATAACATTAAATTGTAAATAATATATCACAAAATGTTAATAATTGTATATTTACGAATACTTAACCTATTCAGACATTGTGAAGTTGAATATCGATTACTGCAATAAAGGAATTCGATGTTATTATTCAGTAATGCCAATTGCGAAAAGCGAAATACAGGTTTAACAATGTTAATTACATGTACTGCACTTTTCTCTTATTATTACAACAAAAATAACTTTTCATTATCTACTGAAATCATAATTTAATTTAATTTAAAATGTTATAATATAATTACAATAACCTGATTAATACATTAATTAAATGAAGAATTGTTGAAAATGCAGTTATCAAATCTGAATGAAGGAATGTAATTTTCTTCAGATGCCTACAATGGACATGGAATTAGAACATGAAGATGTAGATGTGGAAGTAGAATTTCGTACTTTATTTAGTACTTCATCGTTACATTACACACTACACCGAGAACTAAGAACTATGTAATATGGGTGAAGGCAGCTATATAGCAGTGCTTATGTATTCACACTACAGCGAGATATACTGTATATTGCTACACAGCGAAGTCATCTCTGTATAGATAATTAAAACACGTATTTTATTACGCCGTAAGGAACGAAGTTTGATCAAAGACCTTGTATATAATACTATACAAGATCTTTGAGTTTGATATGCGCTGATGTTACATAAATTTGAATATCTGACTTTCTATTAATTGTTTAATTTAATTCACGTAATACAAATTTTATAGGCTACAATTAGGTTAGTTACCTGTGGGAGCGGGACAATGTTAGCTGTGCCTTATTTCGACCCTTACTCCAGCTACAGGAAAGCATTTTCCATAGCTCGACAAACGTATTCTCACTGTAGTGCGTAACGGGACCAAAGCTGCATCTACACAGTTCAATTTTCCACGCGCGTATGCGTGCAATCTGGGAAGAATATTGAAAGAATCAAGTTTAAAACGTAGTTCAATTAAGATGCATGAAGATTTTGTGTTTACATGGTGCGCCGTTTTAAACGTCGTCTTCACTGCGTAAATATATTAATATTAAATATCAATCTTGCATTCATTGCTTGAATGCGTAAAGTTGAGAGAAAAGTTTAACCGTGTAGATGCATCTTAATGGATTCATGCTCATCGATTTACGGGGAAACAGTTGGGGACACCGACCAAACAAAAGAACGACCATGCGATTAATTGATAGCGATAAATCTGGCTGCAGAAATTATCGCAATGTTTGACTGTGATTGGTTGTAATTCAAAATTGCATTACACTTCATTGGTCAAAAATGGAATGACGTCATATAAACTAAATAGTCAATACTAAAGAATTAAAACACCCTACATCGGGCAAACTGGGAGATCATTCCAAACATAATACAAGGAACATACCACAGCCATAACTAAATCACACATAATTCCATCTAAGCGAAATACATCACCAACACAACTACAACGACATAGAAACAGACATTCAATTTCTACATATTTAATTTAAAAGCCAGAAACTAAACACAGTACTACTACACGAAATTGACAGACATACAAAAACACATACAGAACACATCCTCAACACACTCCTGAATTTCAGAACACGCACCCGTTTTGACATAACACTACCGATTATAAACACATCACCAAGGCAACAGCAAGAAGAAAACCGGAAACAAAACAAGACCTCACTAGAAATCTGAAGATGGCAGCTATAAGCCGAAACTAGCCATTAATCTATATAAAATACCACATTAATTAATTGAAATTCGCATAGTAAATTTGTTCATTTATTAAAAATAACGAATCGTTAATGATAAAACAAATGTTTTAAATAAATGTGTAGTCAAGGTACATGATTTTAGAGTTCAATAAAAATGTTAATGTCAGCAGAACTGGAAAATTATGTAATTAATGGGTATTTATAATATCTCTTTAAAATTGTAAGATTGACAACACAATAGTCTGAATAATTTCGAGGGAAAAATTGTTCCGGGGCCGGGTATCGAACCCGGGACCTTTGGTTAAACGTACCAACGCTCACCCACTGAGCTACCCGGGAACTCTACCCGACACCGATCCAATTCTTCCCTCTATATCCACAGACCTCAAAGTGGGCTGACAACCGTCAAGCAACCAACATTTGAGTGCACACTAACTCTGTGTGACTTTAAATTGTGGTTTTCTGTTACGTACAGTGACGTGTATTATGCAAATTAAGCTTTCAGGAATAACTCCCTGTAAAGTTAATTTGAATAATTTCCCTCGAATAATTTCCCTTTCAGGAATAACTCCCTGTAAAGTTAATTTTGGATAATTTCCCTCGAATAATTTCCCTTTCAGGAATAACTCCCTGTAAAGTTAATTTGAATGATTTCGAGGGAAATTATTCAAATTAACTTAACAGGGAGTTATTCCTGAAAGCTTAATTTGCATAACACAATAGTCTGTTCCCCGTCTTTGGCATCGGAAAACAGCTAGCGACACTTCTGCCCCAATGCGGCAAACTGACGAACTTCCTTGTTGATATAAACCCATCCTGAATGTTAATGTACTGTCTCTACACTTCAGACATTCCGACTACTCTCAAAACTAAAACACTTCTATAAGCTGATGACAGTTTTATATACAATGTTAAATTCAGTCCTGAATATGCTGTCTCTGCAGTTCAAAACCATGTAGGCCCTACTTCTATTAGAGGAATGGCTTAAAGAATGGCGTATTTCTTTAAATCCAGAAAAATGTCAGTCAATAATTTTCTCCAAGTGTTTAAATAGACCTCGTGAAAAAATAATAATATGCAATCAAGAAATTCAATACAGTGACCATGTAAAATATCTTGGTATTACTCTTGATAACAAATTGTTATGGCACAAGCACATAAAATCTGCAACAACTATGAGCTCTCTTAGAATATCTCATCTTTACTCCCTGTTCAAATCTCCTGTTCTCAGACTAAGAAGAAAAGTTATGCTCTACAAAATACTGATTTTACCGATCCTAACCTACATTGCCCCAGCTTGCTGTTATATTCCAAAAACAGTGTTTCAACCTCTTCAAATTGTTCAAAATAAAGTGTTCCGAATAGCATATAATTCAGACTGGTACACAACAAATGCACAAACACACTTTGATTTGGACATGACATTTCTGAAAGACTCATTATGTGAACAAGTTTTATAACAGTGCAAATTCAAGTGAAAATCCATTCAGCAAGCTTCTTGGCCAATACAATGCAAATTTCTACAAGAAACACAGAACACCAAAATCTTTTTTAAGTGAATAACATACACTTTTCCACAACCTCCGACTTCCTAACATCTACATTAATGTCTCCGTGCCCAATTGTTCTGACAGCTGGACATGAACAATACTTGTGCATTATTATTTGAATTTACACTAAATATGAAAAGGCAGAAAACATACTTGTTTTGGTACTTTATCAATAAATTGCTGAATGCGAAAAAAAAAATCCTGAGTGTAACTCAATGCCGTTGCTTAGCAAGTGAACGTCAGTTGTTGAAACTTCCGTAACATTTTATCCATTTGCCCTCGAGCATTAGAGTTCTGCGTTAAAACCAATAGATATGCACAGCCCAACAAAGACCGTAAACCGGAGACTCGGGAGAAAAAGAGTTGACAATTTATTGCTCACATTTTTAGGTTAGAAGTGAAAACTTTGCAAGCTGAGGTGCAATAAAATTTCAACTTACTTATTGAGAGTACAAAGCTAGAGACAAAAATAACTTTTCTGAGTTTGATTGACTAGGAAAGAAAGACCAAAGCTCGGGGAAATTTTCATCTTTTCTATTGTTAAGCTCAACTCAAATAGTTTCGTCACTGTGAATGGCGCTGCCGATTATCTAGTGATGAGGAAATTCGCAACGTAATATTTGGAGTATTAATAATAAATTGTTATTCATTGTCAATAATTTTCCTAGATTGAAAAATACAACTAAATTTTCATTTAAAATAAAGGGAAAAGTTTTACCAGCAGAAAATGAACATAAAGATTTAGGTATATTATTTAGCAGTAATTTTACATTTCATAGTCATATTTTTTTTTCTTCGTTGTTGGTAACTCTATAGCATCAATTAGATGCTTCATGGTTGTGCTAACAGATGGAGTTATTTGTCAACAATGTGACGCTGAAACATGTGTTGAGGTTACTGCCCAGCGACAGTCCTGATGTATTTTTATATTTGTGATGATTGGTTAATTAATATTAACCCGGCACGCTCACAATCACACTCACATTCATACAAATTTCCGGACTCTAGACACCCAGGGAATTCTTCTTCTTCAAGAAAAGTTCACCGAGAGCCGAACCCGGTAATCGAACCGGGACCTCCCGATCTGGAAGCCAGCACCAACAGACCACGAAGACAGTCGAATTTCATAGTCATTTAATATTATAAATTTGTCCTATAAAATTTGAGGTTTTGTTATGAGAAATTCTTGTAAATGTAAAGTCTAAACTATAATAATTTAGTACAGTTCCATTCTTCGGCCTAAATTAGAGTGATGCGGTTATCTGAAATCCAGTATCCAACGAGGCATTTTACAGAAAGCCTGAATTAAAATTGAGTATCGTTTGGATTTTATCCGTGCTACCGAGGGAACTACTACTGATTTTTTGTGAAGTTGAGTTGTACTTCCTGATAACGTTGAAAAAAATGTCTTCAAACATTCCTGTTTCTTTTGAAAGGCGGTTGAATTCAGGAAAGTTCAAGAGGAACCACCCTGTACTTTGTGACATGCGTGTTGTTTGTAACACGTCCTACTATCAGAAACTTGAACGGACTAGTAACTTAATCTGCAAAGCGTCTCCTTGATCCGCTGATATGGGCGGTGCTGCTTTAAATTCAGTTTTTAATTGGCTTTCCGACAGCATATTCTGCTCCGAAGTCCCTCCGGGTGACCGGCCGTTCTGGTCTCGGTTTGGCCACATCTGTATATGCGTAGTTCAGTTATCCTCGGAGAGACGAGACCATCAGACGTTAGCGAGCGTTACTCGTGCCCCGAGGCTATGGGTTCGAGCCCCGCATGGAATGAATGTTGGTTTTATCTTTTTCGAGGTTTTTCCCAACTGTAATGAAAATGCAATTTAATCCTATAGAAAATACTCTGATTTTCCTCGACAATGTCATTACATAATGAAGCTAGGAAATCATGATTCATACATCGTTTTTAAGCACGGAAGACGTTTATGAACTTCATAATAATCGTAATTTCTTACATTCGATAGAATTCTTCCTACAGCCGCTTTGTACTGTATATAGGGTCGCTCTACTGTCATTCCAATTACAATGAAACAACTCTCACCACACATTCTCATTCTATTTAGAAAGACACTCTTTCAGCTTTCCAAATAAAAGGGCTGTCTCATTCGATAAGTATAAATAACACACAGAACGAAAACAAAAAAATTAAATTAGAGAAGAGAACAGGAAAGATCACAAAAGAGAAACATAGAAAACGAACAAAAAAAGTAAAACTAGGAACAGAAAAGATAATAAAAAGATAGTAAACATAGCAAGGTTTACCTCCACCTATGAATAATTAATTATCACTTAGTAATACATAATATTTCATGTAATGAATTAACAAATAATTTATTGTAATTGCCCACATCTAACAGCTCCA
Source organism: Periplaneta americana (assembly GCF_040183065.1). Taxonomy (NCBI): domain Eukaryota; kingdom Metazoa; phylum Arthropoda; class Insecta; order Blattodea; family Blattidae; genus Periplaneta; species Periplaneta americana. The sequence goes on along the minus strand of NC_091124.1, from coordinate 41,909,296 downwards.
CACAAGTCAAATATTTAGGAATTATTATACATCAGCATTTACTTTGTGATAAACAAACTGATTTTATGTGTACAAGTACAAGAAAGACAATTTATAAATTCATAATACTTCGAAATTTTATCACTAAGGAGGCATTGAGAATAATATTTTTAGCTTTAGTACAATCATTAGGCCTAATACAATATGGTATAATAAATTGGGGTGGAGTAGCATCATCTGTACTTAATCCATTAATTTTATTACACAGAAGATTAATAAAAATTTGTCTGACCAAAAATGGATTACCCAACAAATATAATTTATACAGATTTTAAAGTATTAACTATTGAAGAAATGTATAAATATAGTTTACTAACTTACTACCACAGAAATCAAATATAAAACAAATCTAATCAACATGAATATCGTACTCGAAGACAAAATACTACTTTCTCATTAATTGAGCCTAAATGTCATACAAGTGCAGCTCTTAAACATGGTGCTAGTTTCGGCCCAAGACTTTATAATAAAATTATAAACCATTTTCTAAATTTGGAATATTTTAAAATTGAAGCTTTTAAAAAAGAAATTTATAAAATTATTCATGATATATAATATTAACAAACGTGTGTATTTTTTTACCTTTTTTGTGTCGACTATATTAATGTTTTTATTGAATATCACTGGCTTCTGTCTGATTGTCAATTTATATTAAACGTGTTTTTTCTCTTTTTTTCTCTTTTCTTTTTTGCTCTTGTGTTGTATTTATTGGTTTGAATTAAGTTGCTTACTATAGCCCTATTTAGTAAACTGTCCTTGTAAATTTTATGTTATATTATTTGCTAAGACCACAACGTACACTACCGTACACAATGTACGATAGTGGCTAAAAATATTTTTGTTCTATAATTTTAATTTGTACTCATTAGCTAGCTAGTTACAAAAAAAAAACATTAACCATTCACACAAAAGTTCTTCCTTGTTAGAAAACAAAGTACAGTTTCTATTTTTAATTGTATATTTTCATTTCATAAATATTTCAATGCCGAATAGAAAGGCTGAAAATAGGTATTTGAGAAATCATATTGTTTTATTAATGAGGAAATAAATTTTTAATATACCGTAAGTCATATTACAAGAAAAGGCCATGGGTACTGTATGCATACACAATACTGGCAAACTCTGCTCTTCTAAAAGTTGGAGAGATGGATAGAAATATAATTCCTGTATAATATATTTAAATATTATGAAAAATTTGTTATATTTCCGTAACTCACTTTAAATTCTCCTGTCACTCACATTACTTGATCAAAATTACTTAGTACAAAAATTATTTTGAAGTATAATTCATGCTAAGCGGACAATACAATATATCTTCCTGTAAAATATATCGAAATAGTTGAAATTCAATTTTGTGTAAAACTCATTTCCTCCGAATTATTTCACACAGCTCGTCTTTCACTTGTAAGGTACACGATTGCATTTCTAAATGTTTCCAAGACTTTCTATAAACTTAAATCCTAGTATTTTACTTGCAGTCGGTCAAGTTTCAAGGGCAGAAAGTGTGTTGCGTTCTCATTCCTGCCTTCGTTTCCCATAACTGCAGTTTTTCTGTGCCATTACTTTAATGTGATTGTCCCCTGTAGCAAGTTATTCTGATCTTTCACCTCTTCGACTGTTGCTTCAGCTGAACTTTTCGCCATATGGTTCTATTATCTTTCGCACAAGATACTACGGAATGTGGAACACGTATAAAAATGTATTCCAATAAATCGTAATATGATAGTAATAATGAAAGCATCACATTCAAGACAATCTGTAACCGTGTAAAAACGTTGACGTGGATTGCACACAAAAATGCACATTTACGTAGATATATGAATCTAATTACAAAATTAATGCAAAAAATAGCCGTAGACATGTGTCTATTTTAATAATCATTAGTATAATTTTTATATTTAGCAAAACTAGCTTTTAAAAGGATGTTTGCAACTCAAAATTAATTTTTGTTACGTAGATATAAGAAACTACTATTAAAAATGTTAAAAATAGCAGTTAGCCTATGCCTATTGTAATAATTATTGATATTATTTTTATATTTAGAATGACTGGCTTTTAAAAGGATTTTTGTAATTCAAAATTAATTTTATGGTCGACCATGCCGAAATGTAGTAATTATACACCTGGTAGCAGTCCTTTAATGCATGTCATTAGAGTACACCTACTCATTAAAGTACAGGTGTTCAGCCAATGACAACTCTGCTTACAGGTGTTCAGCCAATGACAAGTCAGCTTTGTACCGTTATAAAACAGCAAGCATCGATTATTCTCGGATATGCAATCGAAAGACAATTAGCGAAAAGTCACGGAGGCTGGAAATCCAATACTGCCGCAGAAGGTTATGTTCTGCTACTATAATAATTAGCGTTAATTGTAAATAATATTCAAATAAATTCAATTTGTCATCTCGTTTTTTCAATGTCGAATTCAATAATCAAGGTTATACCAAGTTTAACGGGATTACATCAAGGTCAATGACATTATTGTTCCTCGGAAAAAAAATCAATACTTTCGCGTCTGCGCACATCTCACAATTCACGACCTAGAACGAGGTCACTTCCTATCTTGTCAGATACAAATAAAATGTATACATCTGAATAATTTCAAGTTAGAAATATGGTCGAGCATAAAAAGTCGTATGAAACTCGCCTATAATGGTAATTAAAAAGGTCGTATGAAAATTATGAAACTCTTTTACGCTCGTTTCATAAATATCCCTACTCGCTTCTTAATTACTATCATTATAGGCTCGTTGCATAATGTACTATTTATTACGTAGATATAATAAACTATTTAAAAATGTAAAAAAAATTGCCGTGAGGCTTTTTATATTTTAATAATTTTTAGTAATAATTTTACATTTAGCATAACCGGATTTTAAAAGGATTTTTGTAACTCAAAATTAATTTTTATTACGTAGATATAGCAAACTAATATTACAAATGTAAAAAAATAGCCGTAGGCTACAGTATGTATATTTTAATAATTATTAGTACAATTTTTACATTTTACATTTACCATAAGAGGGTTCACATCTGTGGAGTAACGGTTAGCGCATCTGTCCGCGAAACCACATGGCCCGGGTTCGAATCCCGTTCGGGACAAGTTATCTGGTTGAGGTTTTTTCCGAGGTTTTCCCTCAACCCACTATGAGCAATTGCTGGGTAACTATCGGTGCTGGACCACGGACTCATTTCACCGGCATTTTCACCTTCATCTCGTTCAGACGCTAAATAACATGAGATGTTGATACAGCGACGTAAAATAACCTACTTAAAAAAAAGCATAATCGGCTTTTAAAAGGATTTTTGTAACTCAAAATTAATTTTTATTACGTAGATATAAGAAACTAATTACAAATGTAAAAAAAAATAGCCGTAGGCCTATGTTTATTTTAATAATTGTTAGTAACATTTTTACATTTAGCATAACTGGTTTTTAAAAGGATTTTTGTAACTGAAAATTATTTTTTATTATGTAGATATTACAAATGGCTTTTAAGGAACCCGGAGGTTCATTGCCGCCCTCACATAAGCCCGCCATCATTTGATAGTGGGAGCGGTATATCGGCTCATGTGGTTATCAGCTTCTTATAATAGGCGTGGCGTACTTTAACAAGTCCATCATATCCCTTTTTTTCCAGCTGTGATAGGTCTTACAGAAGGATATAATAAGTTACATCCTGAACAATGGAGTCCAAGTTAAGAATTCGACGTCCAACTGCTTTTTTCTTTAGATCAATTACTTCGAAGTCCATTTCTTCACAAAATGTTGGTTTGAATTTTATTTTCATTGGTTCCTGCTTCTCGAGTCTGATTCATCTCATCTCTAACCAGTTTACAGTACATCCATTCAGAGTCTTTTTTTACGGTTTACAACTGTTTCTTCTAGGGACTTTGTTGACAGAAAATCTCAATAAGGGAATACTTGTTCTTCTTTTTACATTCCAATAATATATCATACCAATCTCTTGGCGAGTATATGTTCACTGTTCGTCTGGCTTTTGTCTCTTTGAGAGCAAAATCGGTATCATTAGGGAGATAGCTGTGGCTGAATCCCAAAAACTTCATGTCAATTATGTCTGCTCTGATTTGTGGGCTCTATATTAACTTCATCATGCTCAGAACACTTTTAATATTGCAATTTTGTCCTGTGTAGTATGTATGTATGTATGTATGTATGTATGTATGCGTGTGTATGTAAGTACGAACGTATGTGTGTATATGTGTGCGTATGTATGTATGTGTGTGCGTATGTATGTATGTGCGTATGTATATGCGTATATACCTGCTAGCATCAGGGACTGTCGAAATAAAATTCAATTCAAACGCAAACTTACTAGGCACTTGGTCAGTAATTGAGACTCGTTCAGACATGGTTTCTTGTAAATAGTTCTCTTAATCTATCACAAAATATTTCAATATCCGGTAATTTCATCACTATAGAATTTTGTTATTGTAGGTTTAATTTGTAATTCAGTAAATACAAAAATATTCTTTGTTCTTAACTTCTATGATAAAATGTCTAGCTTGCATTAATCAGGTATTCTTGTCGTACTTTAATTTTTATTGTAATTGTAATTGTAAATTTAATATTAATTGTAATTTTATTCTTCATATTATAGTTGTAATCCCCTGGTAGAGGGGCAGAGAAGGCCTGATGGCCTTATCTCTACCAGGTTAAATAAACAAATAAATACTAATACTAATATATACTGTATGTATGTGCGTATGTATGTATGTATGTATGTATGTATGTATGTATGTATGTATGTATGTATGTATGTATGTATGTATGTATGTATGTATGTATGTATGTATGTATGTATGCAGGCATAGGTATGTACCAGGAATAAGTATGTTAGCTAGTTAAATATGGTGACTGAATATTTTTATTATTTATATATAATCCAATCTTCCTCAACTTTGTGAGGTTGCCAAAGACAAAGAATGATAAACAGTAACATTTAAAATAACATTAAAAATGTCTTACAAGAAATTTGTTTACAAGAAACTAAGATTTGCAGTAGATAATATTTCACATAATGAAAATTTATAAAAATACAGATAAAAAATAGACTGAGAAAATTCAACTATAATTTGAATTGAAATACAAATGTCGCCGTAAAATCTGTATTCTAAGAAGAAAGTTTAATTTATTTTTAAAAGCTTTAAATTTACTAATCGAAACAAACGACATGCTAGATCTTGCAAACATGTTGCAATCTTGACTTTATATAAATTTGCAAGACTCCGATGCATAAATCACTATTAATATTACACTATGAAGTAAGGTAAACACTTAGCGGGTAATAAACTGTGAACATATTACCCGCGTAGCCTACACAGAAGAATAAATGGAAATCGAATTGCGCAGACGCATACTGTGTGTGTCCTTATAAAGGATCCTGACAGACAATGTGAGGGGACGTGTTCAGAAAGACAGAGACTTTGTACACAGAAGCAATTTGTAGTCAAGATTCCAGGATCTGCAACTTGTGAAGGGTATGTGTGAAATGTGGGCATCTTTATGTGTGTCTTCGACCAAGTGCATCTAGCTAGTGCTATGGTACATGCCATTGTTGTCTCATCGAACACACACATTCAATTCCATGCCGTTATAGAACTCGCCGATACAGCTACTGCATAGTTATTGTTGATGCCGTTAATACAAGACAAAATTCTTCAGTGACATTCTTCTTACATGCATCACCATCATTATCACTTCCCGGACTTATAAGCAAATGCATAACTTACTGTATATTTTTACAAGTACATTCAGGCATTGTTAATAGTCATTAGATGTTCAGATGATCCCCATACACTTTTCCGAATCCATTTTTCTGAATGACTATTTTTCGGGAAGGCTATTATCCTGCTTTAAAGTTTCCGAAAACCAAATTTCGAAACTCAATTTCCAATAGCAGAACTGTCAATAATAACATGTCGATAGCGAAGAAGTGATACCTTGTATCTGTGAATTTTCAGGTGAATCAGACAACCAATATCTGTCGAATACAAAAAAATCTGATCAACAGTCGATCTATTACGCCTAAAACCGCACTGATGATCCCCAATAATTTCATCTACATATGGAGTTAATCTTCTCAAAAGAATATTGGACTAAATTTCGTACGACGTCGACAAAAATGATATTCCTCGAAAGTTACTACAGTTAGTATTTTCTCCCTTTTTTAAAGATGCAGTAGGTACAATTATGTGTTCCTTCCACTGTTCTGGTACAATTTCCTTTTCTCAAATACCAACTACAAGCTTATAAATTTCGCTAGATAATGCGCTTGAACTTTCTTGTATTAATTCTGCTGGAATTTGATGGATACCTGGAGACTTGTACTTTTTCAGATTTTCTATCGCAATTTCGACTTCAGAAAGTGTGGGTTCTGGTATAAATGGTTCAGCAGTCTGTATTTGAATTTCGTCCCGATCATTTCTATTTGGCCTATATATATTTAGTAATTGTCTAAAATAGTATTTCCGTCTGTTCAGGATTGAATGAGAGTCTGCAAGCAAATCACCATTCTCAGCCTTGATCACGTTCACCCTTGCCTGATATCCGTTCTTAAATTTCTTTATGCTCTTATATAAATCTCTAATATTTTTATTGTTATTACTAGCCGTACCCGTGCGCTCCGCAGCACTTATTGGAATTAAATATAAATTAATTACATAATTAAAATAGGACATCAGTTGCAGGGAACATTCGTGTTTGATAGAAGAATATATCGTTAAATATATCACTTAAATTGTATTTAAATAATTAAAATGCGATCATTTTGATCCAGAGATCACTCATTTAGTGCAATTATAATTCCTTTAACACGTTTCTTAATTGTTATCACATAATTCGTTCAACATTTTTCTAAATTAGTCTTGAATGCATCCTTTAATAAATTACTCCAAATTAAGAGAGTTGATTGTGTATGATTATAATTATTTTTATGTTAAGCTTACTGTGCATCTTTTTTTTTTAAGTTCATTTTATTCACGCCTTAACATCTGTGGTCATGTCCGTGTTTAGAATGTGTGGATATATCAGTAGGCCGTTTTTACTCTTGTTGAGTTCCTGTTTCAATTGTGTGTTGTAGATGGCTTGTGTTCATGTAACTGATTATTATAGACTTTGATTAATGTTTTTGGTATTGGTAATTCAGGCGGTGATGAATCATGGCATGTATTTTTCCAATCCGGCATTTGCCTTTATGACTAAGGGAAACCATGAAAAACACCAGTCAGACTGGTCGGCCACGGGGTTTGAATCCGGAACTTCCCGAAGCGTATCTCAAACGCTACCGTCTGAGCCAACTCGCTCGGTTGTATATCATTATTTATGCAAATAAAAAAATGAGGTACCCTACATAAATATTATTTTAAGAAAAACAGGAAACGAATATGGGTAAATTATTAGCGCAGGAACGCCATTTCGTGACACCTTTTAAAATAACTCAGCTCCAGCAAGCAGCTGTATTTTTGGTCAAGTAAAAATACTCATCTTTACAATAAAACTCTTAACTATTATGTTCTGCGAACAAAAAGAAACTGAAGTGTATAAAATTAGAGTTTTTATGTGGACCAAATACAGTTGCAATAATCAAGTTATACAATGTATGACTTGAGGCTTTCCCGGCGTTTGATATAGAATAACTCTTCTCGGGTTCTCAGCCAGGGAGTTGGAGATTAGCTTCCAAGCTTTCGACGGCTAGCTCTGCCATCTTCTTCAGGGACGAAGAAGATGGCAGAGCTAGCCGTCGAAAGCTTGGAAGCTAATCTCCAACTCACCTGGCTGAGAACCCGAGAAGAGTTATTCTAAGTTATACAATATTTCGACAGAATATCAAGTTTTCTGTGCCTAAAGATCTATTTTAATCTTACCTCAGGTTTTCATTATGTAACATCACATCCATCTAGAGAAACTACAAATTAATATATTAGTATTGATAAACGTCAAGGCCGCCTCAAATAGACGGAGTCATTTGTTTTCATTTCATTATAGACACCATTGTCGTTCCTGCAGTAACTCCTATGTGACATATCGATTTTCAACTTAAATAGTGATACAGCAAATAATACAATCTACTATATGTAATTATATTTCTTTCTTTCGAAAATGTAAGAATTCACGATCTCCTATATACCACTGCCATAGAATGAATAAATCTGTTTTTCTTCCTACTGAAAAATTTTATATTTTGTATGTAGGAGTTACGGAACGACGACGCTATAATCTGCGGCGGCGGTGGAAATGTATTGTATTGTTATATTAAAACTCTTGTATATCCTTAAATATCAGTCTTATCAAAACTTTGCTTGGAATAAAACTTATCGGAAAGCACGTTTAAAGAAACTTTTGTTATGTAACATTTTGCACAAAAATCAATAATAAGCGAGATATTTCGGTTTATTTAATTCAGGCGCCCTTATAATCCCCCTTTTAAATAAATTATTTTGAATGCCATATAGCCTATAATCTAAGTTACAACGAACTTAATTTACATTCCAATTTGCATCGAAATCCGTTCAGGTATTATCGCGTGAAAAGGTAACAAACATCCAGACAGACAAACATACAAACAAAAATTTCAAAAAAACGATTTTCGGTTTCAGGGTGGTTAATTATATATGTTAGGACCAATTATTTTTGGAAAATCGAAAATTACCAGAAAAATTTCGGCTACAGATTTATTATTAGTATAGATTTGTTTCTACCTCATTTAGATTTTCCTCCAAGTAATCTCTCTTTTTATTCCTAAGCGTACGATTTGCTTCCCGTCTTTCATTGAAATAATTATCTCTATTCGCCTGGACTGGATCCTGTAAGAATTTCAATTTGCCTGTTTTCTTCTTTCTACTACCATGGAACAATTGAAAAAATATATTTCTCAGTCAGGAAATAAATTAAATTAAAATATTTCAGCACAAATTCAAGTTATGTGCTCATGAGCTGTAGAAGTATCATCTGTCTAGTTTCAGCAGTTTTTGAGAAAAAGTTCCTTATGCAAGACATAATAATTGAATCCTGCCATGATACGTAATTCCCTGTCCCCTTAAATATTAGGGCTCAGTTATTATAGAAGATGAATTCTGAAGAAATAAAGGAAAGACTGAAGGCGAGGGACAAATGCTATTTGGCACTTCTTTCGTTAACACTTATAAGTCAGGCCTTATATACCCGAAACTTAGTGTCTGTTAAAGAATGATAATATAAGAATATTTCCGCATAAGAAAGGAAGAAACTGAGAAGAATATATTGACCAAAATTTGAGAATGGAGATTGTAAAATTAGAGACAATGAAGAATTCTATGGACTGTATGAAAATTTTCATATTATCGGTGCAATGGAAAGTTCACGACTAAGAAGGTTAGGTCGCAATGGAAGGAATGAAGAGAGACCCTTAAGTAAAATGTACAAAAGATGTCCTGGTGGAAGAAGGTGCATTAGTAGACCAAGGAAGATATGGTTCGAGAATACAGAGGAGAACGAAAGAGAGATGGCGATTATAATTTGGGTAGACGAACTAAGGACAGAAAAAATGGTTCACAGCTTGGTTGAAGGCAACTAATTGTGTTCAATGTTCTATAGGTCATTCGTTATCTCGTGAAACCTACCTCTCAAGAGGGGAAGAAGAAAGTGGACTTGGGAGATTTCTTATCTCGCTATGCTTCAACTTGTATCTAGCTAGCTCACTTACCACAACCATAAGACTCTTACTATGTGCTACGAACGGTGCACTATGCATTTGGTTTCACGAGATAATAAATGGCCTATACCTCGGACTGACTGTACTGAAGAAAGGTTGCATGAATCTTAATCGCATTAATATATTCAGATAATAGACATTTTTGTTGAATTTTCAGGAATTTTTCTTAGGATATTCAGCATAAAAACTGACTCATTTACACTTGTATGGCAGCTGACACTATGAAGGTCTACAAACCTAGCTTTCAGATATAGCTCCCTGTGAAGCTAATTTAGATAATTTCAAGGGAATAATTGTTGCGGGGACGGGTATTGATCCCGGGACCTTTGGCTAAACGCAGCAACGCTCTACCAACTCCAACTGAGTTACCCAGAAACTCTATCACACACCGACTCAATTTTTTCTTTTATATCCACAAACCTCAAAGTGGGTCGACAATCGTCAAGCAACCAATATTGATTTCTCTCAGTTGCTGTTCTTCCTTTAAGTTTGGAAATTCATCTTCAGATATATTAAGATTAGTTAAAATATCTTGTCTTTCTTTATTGAGATCTCTATACAGTATATATTTAGCTGAATCGCTCAACCTTTCGCTACAAACTACATCATAGATCATAAAGCAATTGTTTCTACCTTCAATTTTTTTTTTCCAAGGCCTTCATTAAACAGTAATTAGGTCTACAATTATAGTTCGTTTAAATTGCTCTACATTGTATATTGCTCACATCACCAATGTTTTTTACAGCTGTGATTTTCTTCTTAGGATTTATTGGACTCCAATGACCTATTGCGACACATTTCTATCTTTCATTACATCTTCATAGCGTATGATTTCCTCTAAGTTGCAAAGTCGTAATTGTAACTTGATGTGTAACTATGGAAACATGCATTCCGTTCCTTTTCTAAGAATTCCATCACAGTCTCTTAGTTACACATGTTTTCCTGCTATCTACACGAATGCTCCAAGCTCCTCTGCAGCATATAATGAAGGTCAAGTCGTCTTCTAGTATTTTCGGGACAAGTTCAGTTTAAAGATTCCAGTAGCTATAATCGTATTCAGAATTTCCTTTCGGTCACAGGTACAAACCCTACTTTGGCTCCTTATTTGCTTAGATTTTGTTCGAAGCTTTTTCAAACTGTAAAGCAAATATCAGGCAATCAAGCGGGAAATCCTCCGCGCCATATGACCAAATAGTAGTAGACAGAGCGCCAATAAACAGCAGACTTTAAAATGAAAGGAAATTTGAAAGATATGAAACAGTATTAACCCATGCAAACTGTGCACAGAAAATACTAAATTCAAAGTTAGAATTGGTCGGACTTCCATGGCAGAAGGTCGCGGCATTGACTCCTCAGAGAATCATGAACTTTCTCATTTATGGTTTCGAAGCCAAAGCCTGATCTTCTCTTGTTTTATGAATTGTCACAGCTTGCTAATTTATAAACATGACTCAATGTTTAAGTTATTTCTGACACTTGGGAAAAAATTAAACGCAGAATAAATATGGGAAATGCCTGTTATTATTCGGTTGAGAAGCTTTTGTCATCTATTCTCCTATCAAAAAATCTTAAAGTTAGAATTTATAAAACAGTTATATTACCGGTTGTTCTGTATGGTTGTGAAACATGGACTCTCAGTTTGAGAGAGGAACAGAGATTAAGGGTGTTTGAGAATAAGGTTCTTAGGAGAAAATTTGGGGCTAAGAGGGATGAAGTTACAGGAGAATGGAGAAAGTTTCACAACGCAGAACTGCACGCATTGTATTCTTCAACTGACATAATTAGGAACATTAAATCCAGACGTTTGAGATGGGCAGGGCATGTAGCAGTATGGGCGAATCCAGAAATGCATATAGAGTGTTAGTTGGGAGGCCGGAGGGAAAAAGATCTCTGAGGAGACCGGGACGTAGATGGGAGGATAATATTAAAATGGATTTGAGGTAGATGGGATATGATTGTAGAGACTGGCTTAATCTTGCTCAGGATAGGGACCGATGGCGAGTTTATGTGAGGGCGGCAATGAATCTACGGGTTTCTTAAAAGCCATATGTAAGTAAGTATTTTTTGTTGTTGTTGTTCATTCAACTGTCCGAAGATATGTCTGAACTTCATAAGTGACACATATAAGTCATAACTCTGAGGCAACTAAGCCAGGAGATAATGGAGTAGGTTGGCCAGTTCCTTTCCCGCTCCATTGCATACATCGCTGACTAGCTACATATTACACTAATCAGACTTCAGATGTATACAAACAATTGTTCTTCTTCTGACATATATCGTCAAGCGAGATGTACTGCCTGATATTAGATGTACAGCCTGAGACACAAAAATTACCGCTCTCCTGTAGCGTGAATTTGTCTAAGTTCACTTCGGGCAGCGCTTGGTTCACAAGACTAGGGAAAGGATGTTTATTTTGCGTCTAATTTACTCCCTGAATATATCGTCGCTTTTTCGGAAACTGTTGTAACTAAAAAAAAGAGCGAAAAATTGAGATTTTCATGAGAATTGGTAAAAAAAATCCGTTTTTTGTGTGGAATAGTGCTATATCTCCGAAGTTATACCAATTGCCGCTAGGTGGCAGATGCATCGCTATTAATGGGAAGCAAATGATGATGTGGGAAAATTAAAACACGCCGTCCTATAGAAAGTAGTTTTCTTTTCTTTTTTTTGCGTTGCAATAGTATTAAGGAAAAGTGGCGATATATTTACGTTATAGGTTATTTATAACATTTGACCTATAAACAGACAGGAAAAGCAACAAACAAACAAACAAACAAAAAACAAAACAAAGTAGAAACAGAACGGAGTCGTGCATAAGAAATTCCTTCACGTGTAAATCTAAGCTCTCACGGAATCAAATGAAGTTTTCCGAAGGGAACTTGGCGTATGGAAGCTGGTCTCTTTTTTTGTCTAAGACTGTACATATCAGTCAGAACCTCAATCAGAGGTACTACTGTTCTTACACGTAGGTTTCTATGACCATTACCGAGAAAAACACACGGTATGTTTTTCTGTAACTTTTGACTTGCTCCACAATTTAAAGCTATAATTCTGATGTAAGATCTATAGAATACAATATCGGAAATGAAAAATGAAATGAAAATTTGGCGAAGTAAGTCTCATGATTCTATATGGAGTCACCTGACATTGGTCTTACAGTTGAGGAAATCCTCGACTAAGTCATGACTCCCACAGTTTCGAACCCTCGCCCAACAGCAGAGTCTGAACTTTAAAGTTTTATCAGGAAAAGAAGTTATTGAGCCCCAGAGCTTAATTTTAAAGCAAGGTGAATTAAGCGGACCAATTATTCGACCACGTTATTTACCTTGTTATGAATCAGGTATAATTACTAGCAATACTGCCAAATTATGGTCAACACACGGGGGACAATAAATTCAAGGACTGGGAACAAAAAAGGGGAAAACAGTTTAATTCCGACATATATTAAATAGGCCTACCTACATTTTAAAGCTTAGGGTAAAAAATTAGTTGCTGTTGTCCGAAAATTCCCTCTGAATGACCAGTTGACCTCGTGCAAAGATTGCGTGAAGGTTTTCGAATGATGTAGCAATGTACCAAAGCCGTCAGGATTGCTTATCTGTAACACTGGATCTGTGTAGCATTAGGAAGGCTAACGTAACAATGGGTGGGATAATTAGCAACTACGTATCTATGTTACACAGACTGATCCGCTTGCTGGAGGCTTCAAACATTTTGCAATTACATAATATATAATAATTTAGTTTCTAATCACATTTATACTGATAAAGTTTGGTTCTTTTCAAGCAGACTATTTCATTCCTCACCGATTTCGATTTAACTTGTGACCTTGCCTCGTCCTTGCTTTATTTAGCGTTGTTGGTTTTATTGTTGCGTGAGAAAATGTACACATGTTATGTTCCTTGTTTGTGAATATTGCCTAACTGGTTCCTTTAAGGGGACAGTGTAAACCACAGCGAACCTGCCTTCCGTATTCACCTGCATGTATTGTCGTCAGTGGCGAAGTTAAGGTGTAAATACTGGGTAGGCTCAAAAAACTGCCTTCCTTGTATCTTTTTATACAGGAAATGTTTCTCGGCTCTTCGTCAATTTTTTTGTGACACAGACCCCACAAGATGATGATCACTCATTTTCAGCCCCAAAAAGAATACGGTATAACAGTATAACTTATTTGTCTCAGAGCACCTCGTTAGCACCTCAGAGCACCGGGAATCGAACCCGGGTTTTCAGCTCTACGCGCTGACGCTTTATCCACTAAGCCACACCGGATTCCAGCTCCGATGCCGGATCGAATCCCCTCAGTTTAAGTTCTATCTCTCAGTTTTTTCCCTTTGGTGGCCTACCCTCATGTACTGTGTCACAGAATATGTGACAGTGGCACAATGTCCAACGCACTGTGTACAGAGGTGCACTCATTACGAGTGACTAAGTGGCCGTGATCCGACGGGATGAGCGTCGTCTTGAATGATGAAGTGATTATTTACGAATAACATATTATGATGTACCGAAGTAAATATGATATTTCCGTGCAGAAATTCTGTGTTACCATATGATGAAGGTGCCGGAGAGAATTTTCTCTGTTGTATCCGTCCTTCATCATATGGCAACGCAGAATTCCTGCACGGAAATATATATATATATATATATATATATATATATATATACTAGTGGTTGTGCAGCAAATGCTGCAAACTAAGTTCATTAGACCTTCAAATAAACATTTTTCAGATTTATTTTCAATGAAGAATACCAGACATTCGGAAAGTTATTTGCTTCCATAACAATGAAAGATACTCTAAGATATGAAAAAGACCCAATCCCACTAGATTAATAACTATAAAAATATTTGATTTTTAATAATATTATTATCTTACGTAAGTTTTATAGCTTTCAGTAACATATACTACATACAGTATACTATATAGCCGCCACTCAGTAAAATATATAAATCAAAATCTAATTTAAGTTATTCTCTACATCTACTTATGTAACCCCAAAACGTTTCACTTTCATATCATCAATATAGCTTTAATATTTATAATTAATGAAAAATAGTCACATCATGGCATTAACTACAATATTATTTCATTTCTAACGGTAATAATGTCATCAAACCACCTCAAGTTTTGTAGATTTTAATATACAATACACAGCTGTACCCAGAAAATTACACACCACAGAATCGAACCTGTAAATTATTTTTAGTAAGTTAAGTTTTTAATAACCAATTTAATTTGAGCTCTAAATATGTCAGCATTCTTGCAGATCATGGCCTTCGTGTAATATCATTTACTGTAGTATGTGTTTTGTTTTATTCTGAAATGCGACACGGCCGACTTGATGCTCGCTTCGCTCCTCCTTTACAAAAAATCGAAGGGAATATCAAGTCGGCCGTGAACGCTATTAGCTAGTTCTCAAAAGTGACGATAGATGGATTTTGGAAAATAGGAAAATTAAGTTTAAAAATTGTCATTTCACTGAAAACTACTATTTTTCCGAAAAACTTTGAGTTTCAAGCTTCAAAATGAGGGATCATTTATTAAAATCCGTCCAGCCGTTTTCCCGTAATTTCCATTACCAGTTCAAATAATATATATAATATTAAGAACATAATTTCAATTATAATTACAATTAATATTAAATTTACAGATACAATAAAAATCAAAGTACTAAAAGATTAACTGATTAATAAAAGCTAGACAGTTTATTGTAAAAGTTAAGAAGAGAGAAGCATTTCTGTTATTAAGTAAACATTAAACCTACTCTACGCAGTAAGAAAATTCTTAATAAGTTTGCTTTTGAACGCTACTAAATTCCGACAGTCTCTTGTGTCACTGGATAGGGTGTCACTGGGTCACTTTGTCTTCCTCCATCCGCTATCCCTCATAACACAAGTAATCTCCTATTTGTGATATGCCATTCCCATCTAACCTAACCTCCTGTACTCCCACGAAGTCTATTCTATATCTAGCTAGTTCTTTTGCTACTAATGTTACCCCTCCTTTTCTATAAATACTAGTTACGTTCCATGTACCAAATCTTATAACCTTATTCCTTTGCTATGGTCATGCCAGAGAATCAGTCCTATTCCGAGGCTTATTGTAGGGATTCGTAACAAGCTGTTTTTTTACGGTGATGGGTTGTTAGTCCTTTGACCAACCCCCAAGCTGGAGGACCACCCCTTACCAGCTATCCACGACTGCTTATTCAATATATTCGCAGCTACCCTCCATATCTGGAGGCCGTTTCTCTATTCGCAACCTGAGGACGCGCCATGCTGTGGTGGTAGATAAAAAAATATGAGGTTCAAATTTTCACTGTAACTTGTAGCTTCACCGTTAACTACTGTCTTCTTTTTTTTAACTTGTAAATAGTTATGTCAGAGAAGAATCAGAACTGAGGCGGGATAATTCTCAAAACAATATAATGGGTTCCGAGTATAAACGGTGCTAAAGAAGGCTTGAGAAGAAATAGATTCTGAAGAGGAGTATCCGCAATTGACTCGTTACGTGTTTCTCTCATTGCATTTAATTGCTATACGAACGTTTGTAATAAATAAAGGCGGACCATTCATAGGGGCTTGGCTACACGAAAGGTAAACCGTTCGAGAAACAATATTATACAGCTGTACCCCGGGGGTACGGGAACGGTCTTAGTCAGTCGTTTGACTTAATAATAAAAATAAATTTGACAGTACAGGCGACTTCTCCCAGAGTTCATCTTAAAGGTCAAGTGTTAAGCTGTTCAATAACTCCATAACGGACCTTCGAGGCGACATTTAAAATTATTTAATATTATCATTCTCTTCTAAGATTGAATACAACGTATTAATTGTAATGGACTTCCTTATTTTACAATCATTTTCAATTACAGTGGATATTTCAAGGCGAAAATATAGCTTATGGTGATTGCTAAAAAATTGTAAATTATTTTATATAGCGGTTCCCAGAAAACACAGAAATAAGCCATTGGAAAAGATGGCAAGGAATTCCTAGAATCTCTATAATTGTGTGGAACATTTCGAGTGGTTGTTGATTGTGTGATTGTATGGGTCTTGGTATCTCTAGGCTGTGATTTGTATGAAAAAATAATCGTTAAAATGTGTAATCTAAAATAATTTAATCTTTGTTTAATTAGTTACAAATAATCGAACTTTAACTTCCAATGAATATCGTAACCAGTGCAAAAAATTAAATGCAGCATTCGCTACTCAAACCACTAGTAATATCTTGAACGTAATAGTCCAACGTTAAGAAAAAAGCATTGGTTTTATGGGCCTTGCTAATAAAGGGCGCGGCAAAACATCCACCCTAATTTAAAGTTTAAATAAAAACAGATGGATCAAAATAAGGAAACTTTATTAATATGAATGGTATCTTAACAGTGGGAATTTTTCATTTTTTTTAATAACGTGTCTCTCAAGTAGTGTCCTTCACTATCAATGCATTGTTGAATGCGACTTCGGAAATTCTGAATCACTCTAACTGGCATTTCTTGAGGAATAAGACCAATTTCTTCCTGTATTGCATTCCTTAGGTCTGGCAAAGTCCTCGGCCGATGTGTGAACACCTCAGCCTTACGATGCCCCCATAGAAAAAAAATCGCAGGGTGATCGTGCTGGCCAGGGGACGTCGCCACGTGAAGAAATTAAGCGTCCGGGAAACATCTGAGCAGCGACAACGGAATTACCTCTTACCAGAAATGATACCACTGCGTGAGCACGTTCTTCACCCGTCCATGGCATAATTGGAATTTGTTACAGATTACAATTTGCACTAATTGAATGTCAATTCCGTGTATTCAATGTCCTATTCAATTATTCTTGTTTTGCGCATGTCATTTGATATCGCTATGGCAACGCGTGCAAACCTAAATTTCCCACTGTTTAGATACAGTTCATATTAATACAGTTTCCTTATTTTTATCCATATGTTCTTTATTTAAATTTTAAATTAGGGAGGATGTTTTGCCGCATCCTTTACATTGTAGAAGCTATGAGTAGGTAGGCGTTTCTACGGCAACTGGTAGAATAGCCCCATATGCTCAATATTTTTTTTCTTAACGTGAAATCCTCTATACAATATTATACGACGATATTCTAACTTCATTTGTTTTTCCAATAATTAGGCCTATACGTTGCGCGTTGCTAAGGAACAAGATGCGCCAGTAGTATTACCACAGTCTAGTATATACAGCCACGAAGCATGAGTTGTGAGGGTGCTAGGAACAATAGACTGTGCAGGTACTATTTCGCATTGTCTGTAATGAGGCGATAGTAGCGATCCTAGTGGTTAGCAACTACCTATGGATGCATATTTACAACGTATTGAGCTTCGTGAATGTATATACTAGACTGTGGTCCCTATTACAAAAATCATAACCCTATCCATATTGAGGAGATTTTTTCAAATATACATTCGAAATTTTATTTCATAGCAATATTGCATAATATATTACCTTTAAACCATCTTTCAATTATACGAAAGAGTTATTGACAACTTTATAAACAATGCTTTAGAGGAAGGAGTTCTTAGTTTGAAATTATTCCTGTAAACCGTTTACGACCATAATATTCTACTCTTAACCTACCTTCCAATTTAGCCAGAGAGTTACGGAGAATTTTATAAACGATGGTTTGGGTGAAAAAGTTTGTCACTTAAAATTCTGCCTTAACATAGTTAGGATCCCATAAAATTCTATCTTTGACCCAATTTCGAATTACACCAAAGTTATGGAGGATTTTAGAAACAAGGGTTTGAGGAAAAAACCTGGAACTTGAAATTATACCCCTACACCGTACACGATTTCATAATTTTATAATTTTAAGTGATTTATTTTACGACGCTTTATCAATTTCTATAGTTATCTAGCATCTGAATGAAATAAAGGTGATAATGCCAGCAAAATGAGTCCAGGGTTCAACGCCAAATGTTGCCCAGCATTTACTCTTAATGGGTTGAGAGATAACCCCGGAAATCTTCAATCAGTAACTTGTCCCAAATGAGATTTGAACCCGGTCCCGCTAGTTCCACAGTCAGATATCCTAACTCCACAGCGGCGGACGCGATTCCATTATATCCTCCTGAGCCTGAAACATTTGTTTTATTTTTAAAGTTAAATATAATTCTACACTTAAAAAAAAAGTCACTGACATTAGGAAAAATGTTGACAAAATTCTGCAGGTTAAAGATAGAGCACAAATGCAGGTATATTATACTATACTTTGAGTCTCTGCACATACATCTTATATCATAATCACATATGGAGCATAATATAGTACACTATACTCTCAGGACTCAGTAGGATAATCTACTCTTGCCCAACTTTTAATTAGATAAAAGAGTTACGGAGGATTTTAGAAAGATGGTTTAGGGAAAATTAGTTCATGAGTTCTTCACCTGAAATTCCACCCCTACACAATTTACGACCATGTGAAATTCAAATCTCGATGTAGTATAACAAGGAAATAAGACATTTTCAGAAATTATGGTTCGAAAACGCAATTACTATACAGGGTGCTTAAAAAGTGTTGCGTATTTTTACAGGAGATAGCACAGATCGAAACTAGAAAAAAAGTTCCTATAAACCTGTGCCCGGAAACAAATAACTGTTGAGATATGGGCCATGTTATATTGTGGCCCATTATCGTTATTCGTTTAAAACACAAAACAATAGTGCATGTTTTGAAAGTCGATAGCATCCCTCAGCAGAAGTAAACAGAAAATGTAGTAGTAAACAAAGGTCCAGGATACTACAGGGTCTATCATTTCATTTGTGTTAATAAGAAGGTACAGTATTCAATGATGTAAGCCGTTTTTCTGTTTGTGCACGACGGAGTACCACCCCATTGTCTACGCCTCGTGCGAAGTATCTAACCCGGAGGGCGATGGATTGGTCGAGGAGGACCAGTAGCATGGCCTTCCCGATCACCTGACCTAAACGGTTTCGATGTCTGACTATGGGAACATATAGAGACTTTGGTTTATGCCACATCCATCGACAACGTACAAACGTTACAGGAACATGTATCAATGCATGTGAGCAAATCCGACAACAGCCAGGTGTGGTCGCAATAATTCGTTATTCACTGAGAAGGGCTGAAGAATGTGTAAAAAAATTCCACACCTGTGGAAAAACGGCTGGCGCATCTGGCCGCGAAACGAAGTGGCCGGGTTTGATTCCCGGTCGGGGCAAGTTAACTGGTTGAGGTTTTTCCGGGGTTTTCCCTCAGCCCAATACGAGCAAATGCTGGGTAACTTTCGGTGCTGGACCCCGGACTCATTTCACCTTCATATCATTCAGACGTTAAATAACTTGAGATGTTGATACAGCGTCGTAAAATAACTTACTAAAGAAGAAGCATGTGTAACAATGTGTGGCAACCACATAGAGCATATTCCCTAGTGTCTACGTAACAGACAGGTGGGTATCCTAGACCACAATACAGCATGGCTCATATCTCAACAGATATTTGAATGGCTAAGTGGATGAAGGGGGTATGTTATATTTGTTTCAAATGTGGGTTTTCTCAATGTACGATGATGTTATGTGTCAAGTTAACTTCTGAAACTTATCCCAGCTCTCTAAAATGCTAAATAACAGATATTTTTAATGATAAGTTTCAGAAGTTAGCTTGACACATACCACCATCATCCGTTGAGAAAACCCACATAAACATTTAAGTAACTGATTAACTAGCGGACTTACTCGTGTTAATTATGTAAGTATGTACTGCTTACAGCTGTTTCGGTGCTTCATCACACCATCCTCAGAGCCTACTAGATCTCGGCGTCATCTCGAACTTCTCTGCTTGTTGTGTGGGTGCGTTTGATTGTTGAAAAATGTTGAAAAGTGGAGTAAATTGTGTGTGTGTGTGTGTGTGTGTGTACTGAAATTGATCTGTGTGTTGAGAATTTGATCAGGGTGTGTTTTAGAATGTTTGTATATTTCGAATTGTTCTAATGTGTTGAGTTTTTAGTTCTTGGGTTGTATGTGTAGGATTTCCATGTCCGCATTATGTTATTGTATGTATGGTTAGCATCGGTTATGTGATCGGCGTATGTAGATGTATTGTGTCCTCTGGTTATTGCTTTAATGTGTTCTTTGTAGCGTGTTTGGAATGATCTGCCTATCTGTCCAATGTAGAACTTGTCGCAACTATTACATGTGAGTTTGTATACACCTGTGTGGTTGTATTTATTTGTTTGTGTTTTTTGTGTGTTGAGATGTCTTTGTAGTGTGTTTTCTGTTCTGTATCCTATGTTGTATTTCTGCTTTCTGAATGAAGATGCGATCTTATGTGTGCTTTTGTTTTCATATGTTAGTGTGATGTGTTCTTGTCTTTGTGTTGTGTTTTGCGTGTTTTTGTGTTTGTTAAGTTTTTGTTTTGTCTTTCTTTTGATGTTGTCTATTATGTTTGGATTGTAACCATTTTCTTGTGCTATGTATTTGATTGTGTTCACTTCTTCATTGTAGTGTTGTTGGCTCATGGGTATGTTGAGTAATCTGTGTACCATTGTCCTGAATGCAGCATGTTTGTGTTGTATGGGTTGGTTAGATGTGTTGTGTATGTGTGTGGTGGTGGTGGTGGTGGTGGTTGGTTTTCTGTATATTTTGAAGGTGTGTTTGTTGTTATATAGTTTATCAAATTATATCAAATTCAACTCTTCAATCGACTTTGAAATTCGGAGAGAAATTATGTTTTCCTCTAGTACCGGACAGGGAATTTTCAGGCGAGATTCTATCCCTGCGCCGTTTATAACCATAATAAAATTCAAAACTTCACCTGTCCTTGGGTTTTATCAAAGGAAAATTAAGGATATTTAGTGTGGTGATTTGAGAGAATTGAATTTCCTACACCCTTTTACACTATCACAGATGACGCCTTTGACCGCCGTGATTTGAACCCGGTACTCCATTATAAAAATCCTATTAATGTAACGGAATACCAAATCAGGAAACTTGAGGCTAATATGGCAGTGTGTAGTCCGGAAAGGAACTTGCCGGCAGAGCTTGTAACGAAATATTACCTTGACATTTGGGGGTAACATTCAAGTCTGGGCATTGCTGAGTTTTTATACAATGTAACCGCCCCCCAATCTGCTGGAAACTGTAAGCATGGTCTCTTAATATCAACGTAGGCGATCGCACGGTCCGTGCTTTGCAATGGGAAGAAAGATGGCTTCGAGGCGTTTTTTGAAAAGCCGTGCTTGCCTCTTTTAGTCACAGCCTTGGGTGACAGGCCACGAAATTCATTATCATATGAAGCCGGCCTTGGAAAAGGCCCCGTAGGCAAGCATCGAACTGGGGGAGCAATGTATCTACCGGTCTGGCTTTGGGCTCATTTCGGAAAGATACTTACGTAACTGTCACATATCCACGCCGCAGAAATGAACATTTTGTAAGCGAAATTTGTTGTGAAGCAGACATGATCATTTACTAGTACCTTAACCGGTTCTTTGATTTCAAGTTTTTACGTATCATTTAATAAAATATAGTTCCTTCAATTATTAACAAAATTTAGGTTGACTTTTCACAAGACAAAGCCAGAAAATGTGTTCTTTTCATATAAGAAAAACACAAATTGTTGTAGGAAGAAAGAGTGCGTTGCAAATAATTTCTTAAAAGAAACATCCCACATCAATATCAGAGTCATTATTCATCATACAAATTAACCGATTCGTAGTTTTATGCCCAAGGGCAGGTCCTTCACTACAAACCCACCATTCTCCAATCATTCGTATTTTCTACTTTCCTCTTTATCTCCGCATACGATCCATATATCTTAATGTCGTCTATCATCTGTTATCTTCTTTGCCCCGAACTATTCTCCCGATCACCATTCCTTCCAGTGCATCCTTTAGTAGGCAGTTTCTTCTCAGCCAGTAACCCAACCAATTCCTTTTTCTCTTTCTGATCAGTTTCAGTATCATTCTTTCTTCATCCACATTTCAAATGCTTTTAGTCGTTTCTCTTCACTTCGTCGTAATGTCATGTTTCTACCCCATACAATTCCACACTCCACACAAAGCACTTCACTACTCTTTTCCTTAGTTCTTTTTCCAAATATCTGCAAAAGATACTCATTTTTCTATTAGAAGCTTCCTTGGCCATTTCTATCCTCCTTTTGACTTCCTGGCAGCAGCTCATGTTACTGCTTATAGTACACCCCAAGTATTTGAAGCTGTCCACTTGCTCTTCTGGCTCATTTAGAATTCACACGTTTACCTTCTTTACGTTCTTCATCCCATACTTCTCATAATTATCATTCAGCTCCAGTAGCATATCAGGGAGATAATAATATAGGGGAGAGTCGGGTAGTATCGGAATCGGGTAATATCGGACAGTGAGTTTCTTTCATCTACCACACGATGATAGTACCTAATTGACATGGTTACGTTTCTGTGATGTCGCATAGAGAAACGTAACCATGTCATTCAGGTACTACCATATGGTGGTAGATGAAAGAAACGCACTGTCCGATACTGCCCGATGTCCGGTACTACCCGACTCTCCCCTAATAAAAAATAATGTTACTATGATAAATAAATAATATATAAAATGATCCTTTTAATAGAGGGATGAGAAAAATATTTACAGAAAATATGATGATAAAAACGAGGTATTAAATAAACATTTTGAGGATAGATAGTTCCAGACTTTTAGATACGGCAATTAATTCTTTTGTATGAGTTAAGGGAGGCGAGGGGTAAAAATGATATTTCATACGTTTTTAAGCTAGAGACTTGATTTTCTGTACACTTAATCCTATTAGCCCAATATGAGTAATGATGTGTTTAATTGTAATGGTTATAGGTTCAGTAGTTTAAAAATTACTTAAAATAAAATAATAATAATAATTTGTTTATTTTCGAAATATTTCGTCTCCCAAAATTTTAAGCATCATGTCTGAATTTTTTATAATACCTCTGATCTCTTTAGAAAGTACCCATCTTCTCACATTTTTAAGTTTTATCTTGTAAAGCAGTGCATGTAAACATTTTATATTTTATTCAAAATTTTCTTACTTCTAAAAGATGCCAATGTAACTTCGATAAATAGCTATACCGGTACTTTAAAGAACATGCAGTAAAAATTTCATTTTCGTAGCTTACAATCTGTGGAATCCTTAGTAATATGGTTGCAGAGATTTGAAAAAAAAAAAAAAAGACGGAAAAATGAAATTTGAAGTTTGAATGTATTTTAAACTTATAGAGCGCATCTATTTCAAAGCTGGTGTAATTACTTACACAACCGCTGTAGGATTCTAAAACGTCGTCAAAGTGTAAAGTAGGCATCCATCGCTGCATTTTCTGCAAAAAACGTAAAATATAATTTCTGACCAAAAATTACCAAATTTACACTCATCCTCTCCTTCAACTACGATAATTTCCGAACGTATTTATGACTCGAAATACAGAAAGAAAACACATATTTTAGCAAATATGTTGAATGCATATCTTGTCCCACTAAAAATCAGCGTTACTGACATAATGGCAAACAATACAGAGATACAATAAAAATTAACGAATTCTTTGAAAGGTGGCAGCAATGCTCTATATCAGCGGTTCTCAACTTGTGGTTCGCAGGCCCTTGGGGGTCCGCGACTGACATCAATAAAGGTGTTTTCAACTTAAGATTATTTTTATCAGCTTTTATCAGAAAATATGTTTTGTTTATCTCAGACTTCTGAGATAGAGTTCAACAGCAATGAGTTGACCTCAAGAACTGCTCTTCGCTTATAAATTTTGTGCACCTATCCGATATTAAAATTAAGTTGAATTATTTTATTTAACTGGATCTGTGACTTTATTTTCTTCCCTGAGGAAATCATTTCAATATTTTATTCTCCTTTAGAATGCATTATTTGCCCTCGGCAAGGATTGAAGCCGAGAACTTATGATTAAACAGCCAGCATGTCGAGCTCTAGACAATAAAGGACAACGGAAATATTCACTGGAAAAGTGGAATAATTTAGGAATGAATTAGGTACAAGAGGAAATCGATTATTACAATATGAAAGTAAAATATATATGAGGTTAACCATGAATGTCCCAGCACAAATGCATAGTTTCAGAAACCAATCATTACATAGATAAGATCAGACAATAATTCAAACAAATATAGTTCTTAAGAAAAGCGAAAATAAACAATGCAAGAATAAAAGCTAAAAAGCTGTATAATGAAAACAAACATTTGAATCGTTATATAAGCTAAACTGGGTCAGTAAATACCAGAGCTCTGTGTACAATTGGTTACTAATTATATGCGTAACAACCTTCAGTTATTATTATTACCTAAATCAGTTGAAAAACAAGAGACAACCACGCGGCCGTGAACTTGCAGTTGTCATGACAATGAAATCAATTCTGCGACTTCATAACAATATCGCAGACACCAGTAAACGACGTGACTACATCGAGTGTAAACCAGAGACCTTGTTCTCACGCAAACGCCGCCACAAAGGAATGGCAGTGATAAAAACTGGAAAATATCACTCCCGGCAAACACGTGTTGCGTATTTTTATTTTCTGAACGTACAGATTTGTCCTCCGATATGGCTCAAGCGGTTTTGTGTCGGAAACAAAATATGTGATGGGACTGACTTCGATTCTTAGGAGGAATTTTTATTTTTTTCTGCTTTTCATAGGAATTAGGTGTGTGTCTTTTCTCATATTGTCTTAATTGGTGGACTGGTGGTATTATGACCACGTGACTACAACGTCCCATGTGAATATCTATTCCATACACAATTGATTGAGAAATATGTGGTCGATTTCGTTAAAAAGTATGCATTACTCTTTTTATCCATGACCATAACGAAAAACATGCCTTTACTAAATACTTTTGCGTTTGTAAAGTAGATTTTTATTCAACATTACTTTATTCCACTAGTGAGATAAATACTTTACCTCACAGTTTGAACTTTACCTCACAGTTCATTAGTATTTTCCTAATACCCGGGCACGCACGTATACTTTTCCATTCAACTATTACTCAAGAAGTTAATATATTAGTTACTAGATGTCACTACCTCTACTTCTTTATTACCATTTCTTAAATATACATACACTCAATCTCCTTCTCTTTTCTCTATCTACTACGTCGTAATCTGTGCATTGCATCCATATCTACTATGTACTTTTTTTAAATTTTGTAATAATTTACTTTTGGGGTGCGAGGACCTGCGAAGTTGGGTTTATAGGATTTTAAAACAACACGCGTTAGTCAACTGAGCTAAACAGACACGATGATAAATTACGTTTTAATATTCCTCTTAAGTTTACAGAAGTAAAATGTGAAATTATTTTAATCACATTAGTCCCGTGAACACTTCTAAATAATCCCTGAAACTTCAAAAAAGATGAAAATACACGTTTAAAATGAAAAAATATATATACTGTATTAAAATTATATAATTAATTATAATTTGTTATTTATCCAACGCCTTAGATACTATTCTACACTAATCATGGCCTCCTACATCATGACCTACCTAGTACACGTATCGATTCTAAAATCCATGCCATGATATGTGATTATATGGGGACTTATTTTCCAACATATTTTCTTTTATAAAACATAATTTTTCGTTACGGTCATGGATAAAATTACGTATGGTACTTGTGAGCGTGATCTTTATTGCACTCGTGTAATTTAAGCACTCAGCTGACGCCTCGTGTTTAAATCTTTCCAGTCGCGCAATAAAGATGCACTTACCTCACTTACCTAACTATTATATACGTCTCCTGTCACCAAATGCTATTATCAGGATCTCAAATCTTTCATTTTCCGTTAAGAACATCTTGTTTCATTAATATCTGAGGAGAAAAATTCGCTCTGGTGCCGGCGACCGAACCCGGGTCCTTGGTTCTACGTACCAAGCGCTCTAACCACTGAGCTACGCCGAATTCAATCCACAGCACCGCGCACCGGATCGAACCCTCCTCCTCCAATTTTCTCCTCAAATATTAATTGTCAATATTACAGATATTATTCTGTAGGACAAATTAATAAATCTATAATATTCTCATAGCTGCAGTGCATATGTATGTACAGATTACTGTGCACGTAACTGCGGAATCCCGGCCAAACAAGTCACTCAGCTGAGTGCGCTCCTAGTATAATGGCAGTTGACATTGGACATACACGTCAACATACATGCCTAACTTAGAGTCAGGCCACAAAGGGAAACATTGAAGGAGGAGGGTTCGGTCCTGTGCTGTGAATTGAATTCGGCGTAGCTCAGTGGTCAGAGCGCTTGGTACGTAGAACCAAGGACCTGGGTTCGATCCCCGGCGCCGGAGCGAATATTTCTCCTCAAATATTAATTGTCAATATTACAGATATTATTCTGTAGGACAAATTAATAAATCTGTAATATCTTGTTTTATGTTGACTTCATTAATAAAACTGCCTTCATAACACAACAACCCAATTATATTATGTACATTATGTATAGAATAATAAATTACAAGTAAATCCATTTGTAATTTGTAAAACATTATGAGAATTTTATTCCACAAAATTATGATTTGAAATTCTAGACCTTCTTTATTACTCTATACTTACAAATTACAAGGGAAATTACTAATATTCTATTCTACAATACTATTAGTAATAGCTTATTTTTCGTACAACCTGTAGTATAATTGTACAACTTTTTCTACCAATTAGAGGATAGTAATATTGCTAAGACAAGATTATTTTTAAACAATTTTATTGGTGTTATATCGTCATATAATTCATGAATTCCAGCATGTAGTAGAAGTAAAAATGATGGGAACGATAATGAAAATCATAGACTTTATTAAAAAAGAATAAATTTCCAATTTAAGACAGAATTTCAGTATGATGAACATTTTAAGTTAAGTTTCATACAGATAGAAGAACAAACGATAGTTCATCGAGCTGTCCGTTGACTAAAGTTGGTAGATACTTCTACTCGTATGGTGCCAAAACTGGGACTGGTTTGAAAAGAAATTTTTCTCATATTTCATTACCAAACACTATTAAAATTGCTAGGTAATATAATAGCCGGTGTAAAAATATTTAGTAATGTTAATTTTTGGCATTGTGCCTTAAAAACAATATTAGAAACAAGGGAAATGAACATAATTTTATTACAGGCGTAAGATACTAATGTCATAATTATGACATCATATGCACACATTTTTACTAATAATGTATGATGTTATGTGAGGTGGTCAGAAGCAGTTAATGTTATGTTTTATTTAATGACACTCGCAACTGCAGAGGTTATATCAGTGTCGCTGATGTGCCGGAATTTTGTCCCGCAGGAGTTCTTTTACATGCCAGTAAATCTACTGACATGAGCCTGTCGCATTTAAGCACACTTAAATGCGGCCCGGGATCGAACCCGCAACTTCGGGCATAGAAGGCAGCGCTATACCAACTGTGTCAACCAGACCGACTGGTCAGAAGCAAATGGGTATAAGTGTACTTAAGTTATTTTTTTAGAAAATGTGGTTGAAAGTACTTAATCTTTCGTAAATTTCATTAAATTATTTATTTCAATTTTAATGTGTGATGTGGTTAAAATACATGTCTCTCCGTCACTAAAATTTTAGACGTTTTAGCCTGCTCTAGATGTACTTAACTCATCTTCTTAG
The DNA here is from genome assembly GCF_040183065.1 of Periplaneta americana. NCBI lineage: Eukaryota > Metazoa > Arthropoda > Insecta > Blattodea > Blattidae > Periplaneta > Periplaneta americana. The sequence continues at coordinate 41,880,910 of NC_091124.1, read as the reverse complement.
AAGTGTCACTTGTACCTCTTTGCTTCCGACTCCCCCATGTGTAATTTTATGAAACAGAAAGCTACAGCTCAAATTTTATTATCTGTACGTTCCGTGTAACTAAACCATTAGTATTGTGCATGGCATTAATTTGTGACTAAACGGTTCACTTTATGCAAAAAAAGACAAAGACATAAAATGCTCACCTTTTTAACATCTATCGTGACATTCATAGCACAATTTTAAAGAGATACGAACATCGGCAATGAAACAAACAACTTTCTAAACAATTTATTATTATTTTGGTTGAACTGTACGTTGCAGAAAAGTATTTCATTAGAAGTATTGGTTCTATTTCATACAAAAAACCTCCTGTTAAAATTTGTGCACTTAAATTCCCAACAACCTGTATATGTATGTATACTTTTTGTTATGTAGGTATACTTTTTGCTGGTTGGGTGAAGAGAAGGCCTTTTAGCTTACTCTGTCAGTTAAAATAAATTATTATTATTATTATTATTATTATTATTATTATTATTATTACTATTATTATTATTATTACACAGAACTGCACGCATTGTATTCTTCACCTGACATAATTAGTAACATTAAATCCAGACGTTTGAGATGGACAGGACATGTAGCACGTATGGGCGAATTCAGAAATGCATATAGAGTGTTAGTTGGGAGGCCGGGGGGAAAAAGACTTTTAGGGAGGCCGAGACGTAAATGGGAAGATAATATTAAAATGGATTTGAGGGAGGTGGGATATGATGATAGAGAATGTATTAATCTTGCACAGGATAGGGACCAATGGCGGGCTTATGTGAGGGCGGCAATGAACCTCCGGGTTCCTTAAAAGCCAGTAAGTAAGTAAGTATTACTATAGTCGTACATGTATCTCAAAATGAACTTCGGTTGGGATCTGCCGTTATTTTTCTGAGCGCCTCAATTACATTACTTTTGAAAAATTCTGTATATTAAATTAAATAATTTTGAGTAACAGGAAGTTTAGAAACAAATAAGGTCCTGTGACATATCGACGAGTTAAAAATTAGATTGTTGTTCCTTATCCGTCTTATTTTATCTTTCGGTGTGAAAATCTCTCCTTAAGTTACACACACTAAACAGACTCATGGCAGGACGTTCCTGATACATATTCAGCTTCACGCAAGTTCCTCTGACTTAAGAAACTGCAGAATATTCCACTGAAACATGCTTTAATGGCTTTTTTCAGATCCGAACTCATTACTATAGGTTCCACGCAACATTAAAGTTGAGTGCATCAGCAGTAACGTGCAATATAATCAGATAATATAAAAAATAAATTCATTAACTAGTCAGTGGATGTGAAATGCAAAGAGATATCTTCAATCCACAGAGTAGCAGTTGATAAAATGACTTGATATGAAGTTATGAACACGTTGAGAACAGAAATTGGACATGATGAAGATATTATAATTTGTATATTATTTCAGAATATTAATTTATGGGACGTGAAACAAGGTGGAGAAGACAAGAACAAGTGGTGCCCACAAGCTGGACGATTTGTCTCTTTCGGCCTCTAATTGGACCACTCCGATTTGCTATGTCCAGCATCGGTCACGTACTACACATATGCCTAATTGGGATGCTTATTTTTTACCTAAAATATTTTAATTGGAATAAGATTCCTCTGGAGACCTGCTATTAAATTAGAACGTCTGTAAGTTCGCCAGTATTTGCGTCGTGAAAGCTTCGAGTCATTTTTCAACGACACCTATCTTGTTAATGTCTTTACAAAATACATGACCAAACGAATACCACATTGAGTTAGAGGACAAGTAATCTGGTACAGAAATAGTAACCTCAGGCTCAGAGTCGTTCATTTTGTCGATACATTCACGCCAATTGATCCTCCACTTTGAAATTATTTTCTTACTCCGATTAAGATGTAATAATAATAATAATAATAATAATAATAATAATAATAATAATAATAATAATAATTCATATGCTTTAATAGCAGGAGACTTTAATGCGCGTGTAGGCAGCACACCCATACGAAGTATCGTGTAAAAGAGATGCAAAAGATCTGATCGGGAAGTGACATTTATATATTCAAGTTTTTACATACAAGACAAAAAATACTTCAAATGCTGCTAGAAGACAGATTAACAGAGACAGGGACCTAAGGCTCAGAATCGATACAGGCAAGCCAATTATTGTGCCTCCATTTTGAAATTATTCTTTTACGCCAATTAAGGAATGATATAATATTACATTACGCGGTAATAGCAGGAGACTTTAATGCGCGTATAAGCAAAACGCCCATACGAAGCATCGTGAAAACAAGATACAAAAATGTCATCAGAAAGTACACGTTTTTACCTTTAAGTCTTTACATCATACAGGGACATCATTTTATTTTTACTTGCATTTTAATTGTACCTGCATTTCTGAATGTACTTCATTCCCACCCCTTCACTAATGTCCTTGCTCCCGTCAGACACACAAACTTACGGCTGCTGTTGCATTCGAAGTCTTCAAGCAGTGAAGTAAACACTGCAGTGTATAGTGTTTCAGAAATATGGTTGCGTTTTCTATAGAAGAAAGAACCTATATTTATAATATCGTACTAAAAAATTATATTCAAGAAACGAAAAATTCAATTTCAGAGAATATGCTTCAAAATGTTTTTAATAATATGCGTAAAGAATTGAAGCCTGCATTGTAATGAACGGCAACCATTTTCAGCAACTTGTTTAAAAATTCAGATCAGCTTATTTTGAATTGAGGTGGCTAGAAGCAAAGGAATGCTAGTGCCATTTGTAATAACACGAGTTAAGTGCATCCAGTGTAAGCTAAAGTACCTAAAATTTTAGTGGCAAAGGGATATTTTAATCGCATCACATATTAGAACTTAAATAAAAATTTCACCGATTTTACGAAAGCTTAAATATTTAAACCCCATTTTCTCAAAAGAAACTTAAGTGCACTTACAGCCCTTTACTTATGACCCCCTCAATTTAAGTGCACTCTCTATATTGTATGTTAACATCAATAATTAATATGCTAAATAAAGTAGACATTACATAACGAACATAGCCACCTGAAAAGTTGAGTTTTTGAAAAAAAAAATGTTACTACTCTCCTGTACTTTGATAAATTCCGTAAAAGTGGTTATCAAACTGAAAATTGTAATATCGTATTTCCCTACAGCATAAATGGATACACTACTTTTCTCTCCTCCTATACCTAGTAAAATGATTTGTTTACATATTGCACTAGTAACATCAAACTCCTGTAATGGAAGGGGGGCAACAGTGTTTCCGAGTATAGCCAGGTTAATGTTAAAAATGTTGGTAAAAATAAAGTGATGTCCCTGTATAAAACAAAGTATACTCCACATCCTGCTAGAGGATAGGTTGACAGAAATAGTGATCTATGGTTCAGAATCATTCATTCTGTCGATATAGTCACGCCAATTGGTCCTACACATCGTATTATTCTGGAATGGTAGTTAGTATTAAGTAGGCTACAATAACAAGAGATAATAGCAGGAAACTTTAATGCACGTGTAGGCAGAAAACTCATAAATGCTTCATGTAAAAAGAGATGGCAAGAAGTCGTTGAAAGATAGTCATCATGGTGAGATCTTAGCAACATCCTAAACCAAATAAATTGCATATAGTTCCATGGGTAAAGTTAAATCGTACGGAGTATGGTTTAAAGGTGAACACCTTTAATTCTGTCTATACAGTTTTTCAATTAATTCTATATTATCTACACAATTGTGTTTTATCTTTTGCTCAATAAAGGGTTGTGTTCAATCAAAACAAATTTGACTGTTTGAAGGCATATTTCGTCAAGATCCATGAAATGTAAATGGACGAAAGTTTTACACATTTTAATTCGGTAAATTTCTTGCTTCCACATAAAGATTGATAAGGAAATTTGACCCGTAAAGGGTTTACCAATTTGCGCTTTACACATTTCATAAAAATATGATAAAAGAGTATATGGTTTACATTTTTAAAACTATTATTCAGAAAACAATCGACATACGAAAATAATTTAACGTCTTGATTTCCTTAATTATATTCAAAAGGTATTCCTTTTATTTCGAAAGACATTGGACTTCATTAACAAAATTGTATTGTTTATGTAACCATAAACAAATGTTTCGTAATATTTATTATAAGGCAGCTATACGTATATTGTATTATTTTTCTTCATATATTGTCCCAATTTAAGAAAAATGATATTTAAATGTCAAAAGAGCATGGTTTATTACAATATTTCAAACAAATTTCTCTTTTACATTTTAAATTTTTCATCGTGCTTTTACTAAGTGTAACAAATATCTTTATAAGCTAACGGAAATTTCTCATAAAATAGGTTTCCAGATAATCCATACCTTGTCACCTATGAATAAATCGCAACAAATATACAAAACGTATGCACATGAAAATTTCTCCGAAGCACTTGGCTCTGAAGAGACACTGAATTCCTCACTTAATTCTGCGTTCACCTTACGTTAGAAACAATATAAAAAAGGCACTAAAACGAATAACCATTTCATCGTCATTCAGTTAATTATATTTAGAGTAACAACTGTTAATTGTATTAAAATTGCTGTATTGCATGTGCAGACCCAGAAACACAATTTAGGCAATCTAAATTTTCTTTCATGGTCTGTAAATAAATCCCTAGTAAATTGACTAGTAGATATGAATATGAACAAAATCCGTTTAATAATTTAGTAGAAATTGTTGTACACACAGATTAGTACTAAAATTATTATATTTCAATTACATCATTCCCTGATAAATTCACTGATAGACACTGAATATGAACAAAATCCGTCCAATAGTTTAGTAGAAATCGCTGTACATGGACAGATTAGTACTAAAATTATTACATTTCATGTAGACTTCATCATTCACTGACAAATTGATTCGAAGATACTAATTATCTACAGTAATCTCACTAGAGGTTTTGATTTATCTAGAGAAAATCAAAACTCGAGTCGGATTTAATTGACTATTTACAAGATTAGAAGAAATAAAGTACTCTAATACAATAAAATATTGATTTACTAAAATGTCTTGAAAATATATTATTGTACCATCTTATCATTACAAACATTCTGCTAGATGGCAGTAGTGTGCTAAGATGAGCTGTTCCCTTGTTACCAGTTGTGCCAACTATACAATCTTTATCGAACTCTATGGAAGTCAAGATGGTTTTGTTGATTCAATTTCATTTTTATTAAAACTGTTGCATTCCACTTCAATGATCAATATATATTAAACAATCTCTGATACGTCACTACCCATGATTTCATACAACAGAAGCTATAACATAACCTAAATAACATAAACAAGATAAATGATAGAAAAGCTTTAGTTAAGGATGATGAAATAAACATGAATCATTTTAAAAGGTACAATTATTGAAAGTACAATGTTAGAAAACAATGAAACAAAAGCTAGGGAGGTGATAAAAATTGTAGGATAAGCAGCCATGGTTGAAAAACGTCGTTCAGTATCGTTTTATTGGTCAAAAGTAGTATGACGTAGTAAAAGTGTAATAGTCAATGAAATCAGACCGACAGTTTAGAAAGAAATTGCTGTACACAGGCATATGGATGGCTACTTCTTCGACATCAGACATTCTGAAATTCTGCGTTTACTTGAAAGTCTCCAAATATTTTTAAATGTGGATAAAATTCTGTAAGTTAAAACTTATTAAGGAATGTTTTCTGAAAATTCTGTGGTTTTTCACAGAAGCTTTTAAAATGCTGTATCGCTGTTATTACAGAATAATACATGAAAAATGGATATGCTAAGGACCTAACCACAGAGGACGACTGGTAGAACTGAATAAAAAGCGATTGGCAAATGGGAAAACACTGTATAATATATCATTCGTACCGTCCTTGGCAGCATTTGGATCCGTGAACTTAGAAAAAATGACAGTTCATTTAAATAGCAATTTTAGTTGGTATAACAGTGATACATTTCAATGCATCACGCCCAGCACTGTCTAGCTAGACTGTTTTTTAAATTGATTGCAATAGCTTCTGAGCTGAATTACTACATAAATAACGTAACAACTTTATGTTAAAAATTCAAATAAAAACACTACAAAATGACAAGTATCAATAATCATTATATAAGAAATAGGACCTAACAAACAAAGAGACTTCAATGCACGTGTAGAGCACACACATATAAATATGAAGTATGTAATACAAAAAGTATGGCATTATGACATTACATTTATTACTTCTGTGTCTATCCGATGCTAGGGATGAAATTAAATGCACAGACGTATTATTCTACGGTGAAAATTTATTATTCTCTCTATACAATAAATGTCATTTGGTACTATTAAATGTGTTTAGTAACTTCTTCACTCATATTAAAATATGATACAAAAGTAAATATTCAAATATCAAAATGTTTCAGTCCCGGTGCGGACGCGTTCTTGTCCTACACACGAACGGGCGCACGGTGCATTTTAAGCATTTCTAGAAATAACATAATATGTTTAAATGGTTTAAATCAATGTTTCCAAGCTAAAATCTTTAGTCTGATTAGCCACCAATAACATTACATAGCCTTTACATATTCGCTTAAATTGCTACATTAAATTTCAAATCACACTGTTGCTACTACCACTACCACTACTACTACCACCACTACCACTACTACTACTACCACCACTACCACTACTACTACCACCACTACCACCACTACCACTACCACTACTACTACTACTACTACTACTACTACCACTACCATCACTACCACCACCACCAATAATAATAATAATAATAATAATAATAATAATAATAATAATAATAATAATAATAATATATTTTTATACAAATCAACCCTAGTCTTTTTGTGTCTTATACAATAATAAATTACAATGCAGTTTGGAGGTACGAAGGTAAAAGAAATGTATTTTGAGCGTACGCTAGCAAAAAAGGTTGAATACCACTAGTATAAGGCAAAAAATTTCGATAAACATATTGCAAATGGAACTTGGCTGCAGAAGTTCATTTATCATCATCATCATCATCATCATCATCACCATCTTCATCATCATCCTGCCAAGTACTAGTCCCAAAAGAACTGTTACGGCCTGAAAAAGCGATTTTTGGCCATCTTTTCATAGGTCGACCAAGTGACCGTTTCCCATTTGGACGATACTTCATTATTGCCTTAGGGATCCTGGATGAAACCTTCTTGAGACGAGTTCCTTCCAGTTTAACTGATATCTGGAGATATAGTCCAGTATTGATGACACATTAAATTCTTGAAGGATATATTCATTTTTCTTTCGATCCCATTTAGTGTAGCCAGCTGTTCGGCGCATGAATCTCATCTCGCAAGCTGTTAGTCTGCTTTCATCTTTTGTCCTTATAGTCCACGCTTCACTCCCATAACATAAGACTGGTCGAGCTACTGTATTATTTGATAAAGACGAGGACGAGTTGATTTTTGTACTAATGAAGGTTTTAAAACTCTATTAATGATGCCCATTGATTTGTTGAATTTTACAACTTCCTCTAAAAATCCAAATTTTCAACAAAAGAAAGTTTATATCCTAAATAATTAACTCATTAAGTCTTTCCAAAATTGTGTTATTTAAACAAATTTTGCTTGGTATTGGGTATTTACCACAAAAGGCCATTATTTTTGTTTTGTTAATGGATATTTCCATTGAATATTTTTGAGCTATTAAATTTAAATTATGTACTGACCATTTCAAATGACCTTCACATGTTGCTAGTAAAACAAGATCATCTGCCAACGTTATTACATCTAATAGAAGTTAATTTAGAATGTCAATATTTATTATGTTTTTAACGGTTCTATTTTCAATTTCTTGTGAGGTCATTCATTCCAATTTAGCAACAAAACTTACAGTGCCTATTTTTATATTTTAATATATGTTTAAATTGCCTATTTCCTATTTTAGTACCTAAAAGTCTTCAGTTTAACCGTTACTCACAGTTATATTACAATACATGTAATTGTATTCTGTAGGTATAGGCTACACTTCTACACGTGCATTGAGATCTCCTACAATCATCTTTACCGTTTTTAATACGAAATAAGAATGCAAACTGTTATGATCATATTATACACAGTACCTAGTGGGTGGATCTCGCATTATGAAGATAGATGACATGAACTACTAACAGGAAGGACAACTAAAAGGACTGGTTACTAAATTAGGATACTTGAGACCATCACTAGATGTTGCGGAAGCTAGCCTTCATTATAGGATGACATTAATCTTACTAATGTGTTTACAAGACGAACCGAACAAGAGAGGTGCACATGGTGCTAGGGGACACATAACTGGCTTTGTGGTATCCACCTGAGGCTGAGAATCGCAAATTCCATCCATTTAGTGACACCAATCAACAGCAACTGTTACATTTCTTTACATTCAGATTATTATCAAAGTGGAATTACACCTGTATGTAAATACTGTAACTTATTTTCAGCAATATTACAGTACCGGTCTGTTTTCTTGGAGATATCGGGGTTGACAAGAGTGGTTGGTGTTGTAGAATTCAATTTTAAGCATGAAGAATACGGAAGACGTGTTAATGGAATAAGAATAAGAAAGAGATTCTGTTATCAACACTCAAAACAAAAATTACTGAAGACTATAATTCCATGAATGTACAGTAATTCCGAGAGATTAGAAAAGTTTGATGTTATGTTATGAAGAAAATTTGTAAAGTAAGGAAATAACTTAACCTACAACAGAATTATAATCATAACTATACGTGAATTATTAACAAAAAACTTCCTTTACATACAGCTAAAATAAATATCTCTCATATTACGTAGGCAATATGCATCCATAGATAGTTGCTAACCAGTAGGATCGCTACTATCGCCTCATCACAGACAATGCGAAATAGTACCGGCACAGTCTATTGTTCCTAGTACCCCCAACAACTCAAGCTTCGTAACTGTATACACAGGGTGGTCATAATAAAACTGGCCCGGAAAATCTGTAATATTTACATGTATTATGGGTCTCTAACAATGAATATTCTTTGAAGAATTTTAATTATTATCTAATAACCCATTTTTGCATTGAAATCACGGTTTTCTGCATTGCTAGGGTCATTTCCGCGACAGTCTTATACATATAAATTCATATAGTTCATATATATTTTCCGCGGACCAGTTTTATTTTGCCCACCCCGTACTAGACTGTGCTAATAACGGAATTTGTCCATGTCGCCGCACTTTTGAATCACCCTGTATAATTTCAATATTACCTTGTAATATTTCAATGTTGCCTGTCAAATATTGTATAAATAAATAAATAAATAAATAAATAAGACTGTCTTAAATAAAAAAAATATAGAGAGTCGATGAATTCCCTGGCACTTGTATTTCTCTTCCTTCAATAGCATTCACAGTTCTGCAATCTCGTTGGTTTAAACCTCTAAGTTCTGAACTGGACTTTTTCTATAGCTGACATTTATATACAAGCACCTGGTACAATTTCCGTGACGTGTGAGGTCAATACAACATTAAACCTTTATTTGAGACAACTCTACAATATTATCTATACAAAAATAGGGCCTGAACTTCCAAGCACCTAACCGGTGGCGTACACCTCGCCAGGTGGAGTAACGTATTTAAAACTACTACATTAATAACGTGTAAATGTTCCGTCCTGTTTAACTGCTATAACTCACAGGTTCGGGTCTCGAAATTTATGACAATGAAGTCGGTCCGAGTATTAAGACTGCGTATTAACCGAGTGGGCAGCCTGTTTCTGGACATGGTCTGCAGCTTGTGATTATCATCGTCCTTGTCTGCTTTAGAGGCCGCACTAAATAACAGACAACCGCCCTGCGTAAATTTAGCTCCCAGGACACTCGTTAGGCGGTGCAGATTTTGTTCTCTACCAACACTTTGACACTGTGTAGCCATTTCTTATACACCGTGGTTACTAAATTCAGTCGGAGAAATACCACGGCGTATAGGCTAGATCATATCAATAACAAATATATAAGACAACATCCTTCCCTCTATCCGGGCCGCGACTCTGGCTATCAACAGTCTTATTACCGCAAGTCCTGATAGTTTTCTGACAAGAAAGAAGAGTTTAAACCAAATGGAATTATCAACAGTAATCTCACTAGAGGTTTTGATTTACCTAGACTATTACACTTTTACTACGTCATACTACTTTTGACCAATAAAACGGTACGAAAGGACGTATTTCATCCAATCATGGCTGCTTATGGCACAATTTTATCGCTTCCCTAGCATTTGTTTAATTTTATCGCGTCCCTAGCATTTGTTTCTTTGTTTGCCAACATTTCAAACTGTGCTGGTCTGGACGTCAAAAAAAAAAAAAAAAAAAAAAGAAAAGAAAAAAAAAGTAAGAAAGAAACAGAAAATTACAAACCACTCCAGTCGATGCACAGCACTTTCAAATATGACTTGCATTGGCATTCAAGAACAACAATTAATAAAAATCACTGGTCATACCTATGCATCTTCCCTGAAACCCTATTTGCAAATAAATGAAGAGCACCATTAGGAAATCCTGAATAAGTTGAGGGATACACTATGTACATCAACGAGTTACACTTCTTTTACGCACACGTCCAATATAATAATAATAATAATAATAATAATAATAATAATAATAATAATAATAATGATTTATTTTAGCTGGCAGAGTTAAGGCCGTAAGGCCTTCTCTTCCACACAACCAGCAAAAAGTGTATATACATATGCATGAACTTACAAAGAATTCAACAATTTGATTTAGATGAGAGTTACATGTATACAAGAGTTATTTACGAATTAAACAACAAAATACTATGAACTATTAATTAAACACTGAAATAAACTGGGTAGCAGAATTAAACTAAAATACATAGAATGTTAATATATTTCAAATTATGTTAGATAATAGAAAGAGATTATTATGAGACAATTTTGAAAATGCAGCACAATCAGGATGATGTCTAAAGAAAAAAAGCAACAGTGTAGTCAGTAATATTTTAAATCAGTATGATTGGAGTGAAATGCTAATAAGTTTATCTTTTAAGCTGTTCTTAAAGGTGTTTGTTGTCTTGCAGCCCCTAATACTTTGTGACAAGGAATTCCATTGACGCGAGGTGGATATTGTAAAAGATGAGGAATAACAAGATGTTCTATGAAGAGGTATATTTAGCGTGCCACAGATAAGTGATCTGGTATTTACGTCGTGGTTAGAGTATAGATAAGAGAAACGAGACGAAAGGTAATTTGGTGTTGAGGTGTGCAGAATTCGAAAGAGTAAAGACAAAGAGTGTAAAGTTCTGCGTTCTTTAAGTCGGAGCCACGAGAGACTTGCGAAGGACGGTGATATGTGATCATATCGTCGGATGTTGCACACGTATCTGATGCACATATTCTGAGCTCGCTGTAACTTGACTGACAGTTCAGAACTTAGATCACTTAACAAAACGTCACAATAATCGAAGTGCGGCATTACTAGGGTTTGTACTAGGGTAAGTTTTAGTTGCTGGGGCAAGAAGTTTCTCAAGCGACTCAAAGAGTGAAAGGAGGAACAGATTTTCTTTATCGTTTCTTTAACTTGAAAATTCCAACTTAGATTATTATCAAAAAAGAAGCCAAGATTTTTTACGACAGATGAATAAGGGATTAGCGTGTTGTTAAGGGTAACAACTGAAAGATTACTGTTATTAAGGGAGTTAACTACACGCTTATGTCCAATAATTATGGCTTGAGTCTTGAGTCTTACATCAACTGAACCACCAACCACTAAAACATTCAAATTTGAAAATTGTACATTCAATAATTATTCCTTTTAAAATTATTCATGTTTATTTTTTATGTCATCGTCGTTAATTAAAACTTTTCTAACTCTTGTATATACTATTTAGGTTATGTTATACCTTCTGCTATATGATATTATGGATAGTCACGTATCAGAGATTGTTTAATATTAAGATTTATTGGAAATCGTCTGTCAAGTGACGTTGATTACTGGGATTCGGATAATTGAAGTGGAATGCAACTGTTTTAATAAAAATGAAACTGTTTTAATAAAAATGAAACAATCAACAAAGCCTTCTTGACTAGTAACGCTGCCATCGTGATCTAGATCGAGAAGGCATTGCTAGTAATCGTCTATAGAGGTCAATGAAGATTCCATAGTTGGCACAACTGATAGCAAGATAAAAGCTAATCATAACACACTACTGCCATCTAGCATGCATCTAGCGTAATATTTGTAATGTTGAGATGGTACAATAATACATTTGAAGACAGTTGTATTTTCGTAAGTCAGTTAATATTTTATTGTATTGGAATATTTCGTTACTTTTAATCTTTATACATTTTCTTCTAATCCTGTAATAGTCAATTAAATCCCACTCGAGTTTTGATTTTCTTTAGATAAATCAAAACCTCTAGTGAGATTACTGTTGAGAAAATCAAAACTCGAGTAGGATTTAATTGATTAGGCCTATTACACGAATAGAAGAAAGTATATGAAGATTTGAAGAAATAAAGTACTCTAATACAATAAAATATTAATTGACTTACTGAACTATATTTCACTAACGTTAGCTTCATCAAAACGTTTCAACGGAGCCGCCATTTTCAGTTGATTGTCTATGCTGTAAACAAATGACGATCGCAAAGCGTGTTTTATAATATCGAAGAGGATTTGCAGTTTGAAATGTTTGCAAACAAAAAAATTAATCGCAGTGAGGTGATGAAAACATAAGAAAGTAGACTAGAAGAAATAAAAATACTCTAATACAATAAAATAGACAATATTAATTAACTGACTAAAATTCTATACCACTAATGTTTTTAGTTGGTTATTTAACGACGCTGTATCAACTACTAGGTTATTTAGCATCGATGAGTGATAGCGAACTGCAAACATTGTACTCTTCGCCTGACATAATTGGGAACATTAAATCCAGACGTTTGAGATGGGCAGGGCATGTAGCACGTATGGGCGAATCCAGAAATGCATATAGAGTGTTAGTTGGGAAGCCGGAGGGAAAAAATACCTTTGGGGAGGCCGAGACGTAGATGGGAAGATAATATTAAAATAGATTTGAGGGAGGTGGGATATGATGATAGAGACTGGATTGATCTTGCACAGGATAGGGACCTATGGCGGGCTTATGTGAGGGCGGAAATGAACCTTCGGGTTCCTTAAAAGCCAGTAAGTAATAAGTACAACAAATCTTGTTTAGAAAACAAAATTAAATTAAACATATTTTAACTCAAATATATATTAAAGGAAAAAACCATATAATTAATGAACAATTACTTACATACACTTTAATTACCTCTAAGATTTCAAATTAAAAATTACAATTCACTCTGCACACTTAGCACAGCCAAACCAACT
>NC_091124.1:41517500-41535000 GCF_040183065.1 Periplaneta americana | reverse complement strand
GCACGCTTATGAATATGTCTTAAATTAGCCTCTCTTCTTTAGGCCAAGGGAGAACTGGAATTTAGACTATAAGTGAAAGTCAATCATATACTTGTTTATTGTCGCTTTCAACTTAATGATATTGAAGGCGTCTACAACTTGACTTTATGAAATTGAAATTAAATCTAATAAGTTGCAAGTCATAATCCACAGAATGCATAACTATGCTATTATAACTCATAAGCTTCGTATATGGCCTTATTATGTCACACAAATTGTTACCTCAAACTGCCTTGTTTTTTACGCAGTCGAAACAGAAAAGAAATTGCGTAAGAATGAATAAAGTATTAAAAAATAAATAACAAAATTTGAATTGTCCATTTTGTTCAGTCAACTGTCCGAAAACAGGTTTGAACTTCATAAGTGATACCAATGAGTAAGGAGCGGATTCCTATGTAATTAAATATTTTTCTTGCGTGTGATAAAACACAACTAACAGATTTAAAAATTCCGAATGTCAAGTTTCAAGTTTAAAACCCGAATTTTATTTCGTATAAAAACACATATTTTCACAAAAAATGTATGTAAATACATATTTTCAGGAAATCTATTATAAAGACATAAATCTTGGAGTTTTTTTACTTAAATAAGTTTTTTACAAGAACTTTTAAATATTTTAAAACTAAATCAATTATATCACTCTTATACGTTATCTTTTTAAGAATTCTTGATTGCTTCGTGTTGCGAAGCGCTGTGTGGTGCATCCGTGATCCATTTTTGTAATAGTATCTATCGCCTCAAGTTCTGAGAACTGCTAGGTAGCATATCAGTGTTATTATATGAGAATAAATTAACATGGGCAAGAAGGAGAGATTTTGCAACACATAATTAGGAATGTTTATTGTTGCTGAAGATGATTTCATTCCGCGCTTTGTTTGTGAAACACAACGGATAAGACCTCGGGTATAAACATTATTTAATTTAAACAAATCTCTCGCCTCTCGTTCATGCCTATGAAGTGAGGAAATACATCTTGTTGTGATTCCCCGTTATCGGACCATAAGCATAAGCTGCGTAGTGTAGACGTGGTGGCGTTGCTATAGGAAGCTTTTCTCCGACATTGTCAGTCAGTAGCTAGAAACATTTTTTTTTACGTTAAGACGTATGCATATTAGCCTCTTAAGATGCCTAAAATCGAATCGAGTTTAAGATCGCGTCTACAGCAATATGTAGATGAATTTAAAAACATTTTTACTACCGACGGAAAAGTTTTATTTTGCCAACCATGTGGTAAATCAGTAAGTGCAGATCAGAGCTCTCAGGTAACCAACATTTTTCTGGAAACAAGCACATTGCCTCTGCTTCACGTGTGCATTCACGGCAAAACAGTGGATATAAAAAAATGTGTAAAGTTGCTCAAGTATTGGAGGGTGTGCCTGTAGGTGAAATTGACGGTGTAGGTGTTTGTGACATTCCTCTCTTTAAATATGTACGTCTGACGTCCTGTGATGTGGAAAGATCGTTTTCACAGTATAAGTCGTTGTTCAGAGATAATCGGCATGCATTTGTGATGGAGAATTTGGAGATGACCTTTGTTGTTCACTGCAATTCTCGGACAACTAACTAGCAACTGATACTCAAGTGTGATTGGTGAGTACCTAGTAACATTTTTTTCATGCTAAGTAAGGTATTTTTGTCACATTTAAAAAATATATATTTTTTTACTTTTAGCAAATATTTTCGTACTTTTTAGCACATAAAAATCCGCTCCCTATCAATAAGGCATCACTCATGAGACAACTAAGCCAGGAGATAATATGGTAGGATGGCCAGTTTCTTTCCCCCTCCATTGTATATCTTCTTTACTTTTCTTCCGTTACCCATGGTCTTCGTCTTGTTTGCATTTATCTTCATCCCATACTGCTCACAGCTGTCATTTAGCTCCAGTAGCATACCCTTCAGTATCTCCTCTGCTAACAATGCCATATCATTAAAAAATCTCATAAACTTCATTTTGCTGAAGGTATAGCGTTCCTAGCAGTAGAGGAGATGATTCTGTAAGGGATATGCTACTGAAACTGAATGACAGCTGTGAGCAGTGTAACAGACTTAAAATATAGGGACAACGTCAAAATTTATTATCGTAGCCAGAAATGTAACTGAAAACATGGGAAATTAAATTGTTTCAGAATGCACAAAATGCATACCAATAATAAATTATGTGTCATTTTACTGTCGCTGTTTATTTTTCTGTAGGCCTACACAAAATGAGTATTTTTTCAACAGTAATCTCGGAGGAGGTTTTGATTTATCTAGAGTGGGATTTAATTGACTATTAAACGATTAGAAGAAATGAAGTACCGTACTCTAATACAATAAAATATTAACTGACTTACTAAAATTCTATTTCACTAACGTTAACTTCACCAAAACGTTTGAATGGCGCCCCCATTTTCATTTTACTATCTATGCAGTAAACAAATGACGATCGCAAAGCAGATTTTTATAGTACCGTAAAGAATTTGCAGAGTGAAATGTTGGCAAGCAAAGAAACAAATGGTAGGGAGGTGATAAAAACAGAAGAAAGTATATAAAGATTAGAATATATCAAATACTCTAATACAATAAAATAGGTAATAAATAATTGATTAAGTGGCGATCTTACTCGTGTTAATTATGTAAGCATGAGCGGCTTACAGCTGTTTCGGTGCTATTCGACACCATCCTCAGAGCCTACTAGATCTCGGCGCTATCACAACTTCGCTGCCTGAACACAATCAAATACATAGCACAAGAAAGTGGTTACAACCCAAACATAATAGGCAACATCATAAGCAAAACAAAACAAAAACTCAACAAACACAGAAACACACAAAACACAACACAAACATAAGAACACAAGAAATACATCACACTAACATACGAAAACAAAAACACACACAAGATTGCATCCTCATTCAGAAAACAGAAATACAACATAGCATACAGAACAGAAAACACACTACAGAGACATCTCAATACACAAACAACACAAACAAATAAATACAACCACACAGGCGTATACAAACTCACATGTAATAGTTGCGACAGTTTCTACATTGGACAGGCAGGCAGATCATTCCAAACTCGATACAAAGAACACATTAAAGCAATAACCAGAGGACACAATACATCTACATATGCCGAACACATAACTAATGTTAACCATACATACAATAACATAAATACCAGACATGGAAATCCTACACATACAACCCAAAAACCAAAAACTCAACACACTAGAACAATATGAAATATATAGACACACTAAAACACACCCCAATCAAATTCTCAACACACAGATCAATTTCAGAAAACACATACTATTTGACACAACTCATCACAAGAACGCACCCACACGACAGGCAGCGAAGTTGAGATAGCGCCGAGATCCAGTAGACTCTGAGGATGGTGTCGAATAGCACCGAAACAGCTGTAAGCAGCACATGCTTACATAATTAACACGAGTAAATCGCCATTTAATCAATTATTTATATCCAAGTATTAAAAGTAGTGTACGAAAGATTCAACATGCATTATCAATAAAATAGGTATTAATTGACTTACTAAAATTCTACTTAACTAATGTTAGCTTCACCAAAACGTTTGAACGGAGCCGCCATTTTTAGTTGACTGTCTATGCGGGAAACAAATAACGATCGCAAAGCATGTTTTATAGAATTTGCATTTTGAAATGTTGACAAACAAAAAAAAAAACACAAATGCTAGGGACGTGATAAAAATAAACAAATGTTAGGGAAGTGATAAAAATAACTAGAATGTGATAAAATTGTGGCGATAAGCAGCCATGATTGGTTGAAACACGTCCTTTCGTATCGTTTTACTGGTCAAAAGTACGTAGTATGACGTAGTAAAAGTTTAATAGTCTGTATAAAATTATAGTAGACTACACCACAATAAGTAAACTAAAAATATTTGCCTGTTGCAATATCACTAATTGCACGTATTTGTTATTCTCTGTAGATATTAGCATGCATATTAGGTAAGATGTATACCAGTTCTGTGGTTACCATGGTAATGTGGAGCACGTGCGGAAACGATCGGTGGTGCGCATGCCCGGAGCGACGCAAGTCCAGTCTCTGCTTCCTGCATGCGCACGCAATCGGAAGCGGTGAATCGCCATTGCCAGAAATTTCCATCGCTTCAGGTCACTATTAATAGGTTTTGATTACGGATTGGAACTCGTCTGGCCAACTATATAATTACGACACATTTCTTATTCTTCTTCTCACACGGTATTACTCTTGTTGGAAGTACAGACGTCGCAAAAAAATGTACTCCACCGACCCTACTGGATCTAATAATTTGCTAACTACAGGGGCTTCACAAAAAGACGCAACAATTTTAAATTACATTATTTGTGCTACTACATTTACTTACTTACTTACTTACAATTGGCTTTTAAGGAACCCGAAGGTTCATTGCCGCCCTCACATAAGCCCGCCATCGGTCCCTATCCTGTGCAAGATTAATCCAGTTTCTATCATCATATCCCACCTCCCTCAAATCCATTTTAATATTATCCTTCCATCTACGTCTCGGGCTCCCCAAAGGTCTTTTTCCCTCCGGTCTCCCAACTAACACTCTATATGCATTTCTGGATTCGCCCATACGTGCTACATGCCCTGTCCATCGCAAACGTCTGGATTTAATGTTCCTAATTATGTCAGGTGAAGAATACAATGCGTGCAGTTCTGCGTTGTGTAACTTTCTCCATTCTCCTGTAACTTCATCCCTCTTAGCCCCAAATATTTTCCTAAGAACCTTATTCTCAAACACCCTTAACCTATGTTCCTCTCTCAGAGTGAGAGTCCAAGTTTCACAACCATACAGAACAACCGGTAATGTAACTGTTTTATAAATTCTAACTTTCAGATTTTTTGACAGCAGACTAGATGATAAAAGCTTCTCAATCGAATAATAACACGCATTTTGCATTACGTATATTAATGATTTTGGTATTAAACAATCCAGATACATGGGAGTAGCGGAGATATGAACTTCTTACTACTGTAAGCGCCGCTTACACTTTGAATATAATGAAGAAAAAAATTAACAATTAATACACTCTAATTCATGGCATATGGCATATTTAATACCCTGGTGTCATTATCATTATTATTATTATTATTATTATTATTGTTACTGTATTAATATAATCATTATTATTAACATTATTATTTTATTATTATATTATTAACATTATTATTATTATTATTATTATTATTATTATTATTATTATTATTATTATTCCTATTATTATTCGGTTGAGAAGCTTTTATCATCCAGTCTGCTGTCAAAAAATCTGAAAGTTGGAATTTATAAAACAGTTATATTACCGGTTGTTCTGTATGGTTGTGAAACTTGGATTCTCACCTTGAGAGAGGAACATAGGTTAAGGGCGTTTGAGAATAAGGTGCTTAGGAAAATATTTTGGGGCTAAGAGGGATGACGTTACAGGAGAATGGAGAAAGTTACACAACACAGAACGGCACGCATTGTATTCTTCATCTGACATAATTAGGAACATTAAATCCAGACGTTTGAGATGGGCAGGGCATGTAGCACATATGGGCGAATCCAGAAATGCATATAGAGTGTCAGTTGGGAGGCCGGAGGGAAAAAGACCTTTAGGCAGGCCGAGATGTAGATGGGAAGATAATATTAAAATGGATTTGAGGGAGGTGGGATATGATGATAGAGACTGGATTAATCTTGCTCAGGATAGGGACCAATGGCGGGCTTATGTGAGGGCGGTAATGAACCTCCGAGTTCCTTAAAAGCCAGTAAATAATTACTTATTTACTGGCTTGCAGTATTATTATTATTATTATTATTATTATTATTATTATTATTATTATTATTATGCTACGCTGGTATGTATTTGTGAGGTCTATTTCTTATTAGCATCAGTAAATTACAGTAAGAGCTTAAAGAAACTTGTATTCACATGACGGTATTCCATCGTGCAGAAGCTATGAAACTGTAACTACTGCAATTCTGATGATGTCGGCTACCATCCGTGGCTACTGGACCGTAAATAAATTTACTATACCGCCGCTGTTACTAAAATGCATGTAGACAACCACTCAAAAAATATATAAACACAACGCAGGCATGTCAGCTAACACACTTCCTCATTTTTACTAGTTACTCGTATGTTTTTATCTCACATCAATATAATTACTATGAACCATCTGTTTCCATAGTGACCCATTTTATGGCCAAGTGAGATGCAATATGTTATCGCATCGCTGATAGATTAATGAGAGATATACAAAATAATTTGTTTTAAAATATCATCAATGGAAAATTAAAAGTTAAATTTTAACGGAAAAAATTTATTTCGAGCAGAAATATTTATTATCTTAGAAAGCATGATGAAAAAGATATTCAGATAGTCAATATAATATAATATAACATAATACTATTTTATTTGGAGTTTAGCCTAATTGACATATCACAAGTTTAAAATCAATGACATTTACATATGTAAATGATCATTGTGTATTACGAAAATTAAAGCAAGCGTTTTCGCCCTTCGGGCATCATCAGGCATTTTACATAAAATATCTTTTACATTTTTTGTCTTTGTTGTGGAATGTGTACAAGCTGATTAAACACAACCTTTATATAATAATGAAACAACTATTTTATGATTGACTTGTGATGATTAACGATCTAAAATGTAAAAATACAGGTATAAAATTTAATATAATAAAATTGTGGCTGAACTGTTGGTCTTATGTTTAAATTATAACATTATAAAATTGCAAACATGATAAAAACCATTCGATTCCTCTTTAAAATTTATAATAGCTTCATTAGTAAAACATCCAACTAATGAAGAGAAAACAGCCAAGCAGCCAAGTGACGAAGAGAAAGCAACCAAGTGACAAAGAGAAAGCAACCAAGTGACGAAGAGAAAACAGCCAAGTGACGAAGAGTAAACAGCAAGTGACGAAGAGTAAACAGCAAGTGACAAAGAGAAAACAGCCAAGTTTCAAAGAGAAAACAGCCAAGTTTCAAAGAGAAAACGGCCAAGTGACGAAGAGAAAACAGCCAAGTGAGAAAAGAAAACAGCCAAGTGACGAAGAGAAAACAGCAAGTGACGAAGAGAAAACAGCAAGTGACGAAGAGAAAACAGCCAAGTGACGAAGAGAAAACAGCCAAGTGACGAAGAGAAAACGGCCAAGTGACGAAGAGAAAACGGTCCAGTTTCAAAGAGAAAACATCCAAGTGACGAAGAGAAAACAGCTAAGTGACGAAGAGAAAACAGCCAAGTGACGAAGAGAAAGCAACCAAGTGACAAAGAGAAAGCAACCAAGTGACAAAGAGAAAGCAACCAAGTGACGAAGAGAAAACAGCCAAGTGACGAAGAGTAAACAGCAAGTGACTAAGGGGAAGCCAAGTGACAAAGAGAAAACAGCCAAGTTTCAAAGAGAAAACAGCCAAGTGACGAAGAGAAAACAGCCAAGTGACGAAGAGAAAACAGCCAAGTTACGAAGAGAAAACAGCCAAGTGACGAAGAGAAAACAGCCAAGTGACGAAGAGTAAACCGCAAGTGACGAAAGGGAAGCCAAGTGACAAAGAGAAAACAGCCAAGTTTCAAAGAGAAAACAGCCAAGTGACGAAGAGAAAACAGCCAAGTGACGAAGAGAAAACAGCAAAGTGTCAAAGAGAAAACAGCCAAGTGACAAAGAGAAAACAGCCAACTGACAAAGAGAAAACAGCATCTATCTATCTATCTATCTATCTATCTATCTATCTATCTATCTATCTATCTATCTATCTATCTATCTATCTATCTATCTATCTATCTATCTATCTATCTATCTATCTATCTATCTATCTATCTATCTATCTATCTATCTATCTATCTATCTATCCATCCATCCATCCATCCATCCATCCATCCATCCATCCATCCATCCATCCATCCATCCATCCATCCATCTATCTATCTATCCATCCATCCATCCATCCAGCCATCCATCCATCCATCCATATGGATCATATGCGGAGACTAAGAGGAAGGCAGAAAATAGGAAAGGTTCGAGAATGCTTGGTTTGCATTGAAAGACATCCTTGGGCAGAAAATTATGAATGAATGAATGAATGAATGAATGAATGAATGAATGAATGAATGAATGAATGAATGAATGAAGCAGAAAGTATGAAGGGGAAGAATAAAAGAACTTATGTGAAGAAGAGGGATAAGAAAATATGAAAACGGCGATGAGCGACTGTTAACTTTCGAACATTATTCTAGTTATTCTATATTGATTTTTTTTTTTCCAATATGTATACATCTAACCCGCCTGTTTGCTGAGTCTGGAACAGTTTATAATTAAATTATGAAATGTAGCAGCCAGTCACAGCTGTTCCGTTACGAGGTGATGTACCTATAGGAGTACTATGTAGCTCATTAGTGTTACATCACGAGCCACGGGTGAAAGGCGCTCAAGAGCTGGTCCATAGATGTTCCTAGCTGTTTCCTGAAGGATGTCTCTCTCATTTGTTTCGTTGAGTGCTGACCTCACAACTTAGAATGTTGTTCAACATCCCCCCCTGCACCAGTGCAGTATTTACTTTTCGGTTTAGATCAGATTGGAAGAATGCCCGAATCGAATCAAAATGAGAAGGCACACACTTTCACGTACACCCACTCACACACGCATTCCTTCACACTAAACTAACGAAAATTCGTATGTACATTCAAATCCTTCCTAAATTCCACATGCATAGTGCACACTCATGTAAAATTTTCCATACACATATTTACATACAGTGAAATACATTTGTGCGAGATCGTGCGTATTTGCTTGGTTTCCGCACAAAACCAATCCGCGGAAAGTCTAAAATTCCACATTCAGTATTCCCAACCTAACACACATAACAATTTCCCTCTTCTTACCGCTTAAGTGACATATTGATTTTACTGTTTTAGGCTTTTAACATATTATTTTTAGAGACGTTCAATATAGTAATAATTATAAATTGGAAACTTACCACTGCAATTTCACCTAAATTGCAATGTTAATTATTGTTTTTAAATATTTGCAAAAATTAAGTAAACTCTACAACTCCACTAAAGTTACTGCATTCGTGATGCAAGTAACATTAAGGAAGCCGTGAAAAAATCAACAAGATTCCAGACTCATCATAGACTGGGGGAAAAAAAAGACAGGCGTATATCACGGCCTGCTGGAGTATAGTAAACACAGAAAACATTTTAAAGCAACAATGTTGAAATAGATATTTTTCTTTTGCAAATTTGTCATCATTGAACGAAACCAAGATGGAGATTTCATTGCAACTAATTAGAAATTCCTCTTTCAGGTATGTAATAAACGATCTTCACACAAAATAAAGTACGATACACGAGCGGTATGTTTTCTTTCAATTCTCGGAAATTAAAAAAGCGCAACTACGTTTCGCTTTTTCAAACTTTTCCTCGAACATGAAAACTTCAACATACCGCTATAGTAACGCATATTACTATTATGTACTGTACACTTACGAAAACTTGCACATTCACTAA
Source organism: Periplaneta americana (assembly GCF_040183065.1). Lineage (NCBI taxonomy): Eukaryota > Metazoa > Arthropoda > Insecta > Blattodea > Blattidae > Periplaneta > Periplaneta americana. The sequence continues at coordinate 41,525,417 of NC_091124.1, read as the reverse complement.
CAGAATTTGATGCAAATACACATGCATATTAGGTTACAATCACACACATACACTGACGTAAATTCACACACACACGATTGCATTCATTCATTCATAGTTTTCTCCCCAAAGGTAGGTCCTTCATTGCAAACCCAGCACTCTCCAGTATTTTCCTATTTTATGCCTTCCTCTTTGTCTCCTCATGTGATCCGTAGTTATTTTCATTAACATTATATACAGTACATGTACTTTTAATGGAAATAACTTACAATTTACAAATGGCTTTTAACGAACCCGAAGGTTCATTGCCGCCCTTACATAAGCCCGCCATCGGTCCCTATCCTGTGCAAGATTAATCCAGTCTCTATCATCATATCCCACCTCCCTCAAATCCATTTTAATATTCTTCTCCCTACTACGTCTCGGCCTCCCCAAAGGTCTTTTTTCCTCCGGCCTCCCAACTAACACTTTATATGCATTTCTGGATTCGCCCATACGTGCTACATGCCATGCCCATCTCAAACGTCTTCATTTAATGTTTCCAATTATGTCAGGTGAAGAATACAATGCGTGCAGTTCTGCGTTGTGTAACTTTCTCCATTGTCCTGTAACTTCATCCCGCTTAGCCCCAAATATTTTCCTAATTACCTTATTCTCAAACACCCTTATTGAAAGTGAGAGTCCAAGATTCACAACCATACAGAATAACCGGTAATATAACTGTTTTATAAATTCTAACTTCCAGATTTTTTGACAGCAGACTAGATGACAAAAGCTTCTCAACCGAATAATAACAGGCATTTACCATATTTATTCTGCGTTTAATTTCCTCCCGAGTATCATTTATATTGGTTACTGTTTCTCCAAGATATCTAAGGTTAAATTTCCAATTTTTATATTTCCATTTCGTACAATATTTTGGTCACGAGACATAATAATATACTTTGTATTTTCGGGATTTACTTCCGAATCTATCGCTTTACTTGCTTCCAGTAAAATTCCCGTGTTTTCCCTAATCGTTTGTGGATTTTCTCTTAAGATATTCACGTCATCCTCATAGACAAGCAGCTGATGTAACCCGTTCAATTCCAAACCCTATCTGTTATCCTGGACTTTCCTAATGGCATATTCTAGAGCGAAGTTAAAATGTAAAGGTGATAGTGCATCTCCTTGCTTTAGCCCACAGTGAACTGGAAAAGCATCAGATAGGAACTGGCTTATACGGACTCTGCTGTAAGTTTCACTGAGACACTTAATCGAACTAGTTTCTTGGGAATACCAAATTCAATAAGAATATTATATAAAACTTCTCTCTTAACCGACTCGTATGTATTTTTGGAATCTATGAATACCTGATGCACTGTACCCTTATAATCTCATTTTTCTCCAATATCTGTCGAATACAAAAAATCTGATCAATAGTCGATCTATTGAACGAATGAATGAATGAATGAATGAATGAATGAATGAATGAATGAAGAATGAATGAATGAATGAATGAATGAATGAATGAATGAATGAAGCCACTGTGTCCCATGAAGGGCTAGGGCCTCCTACAGGAGGGGAAGCTCGGTTGGTGTGGTTCACATGATGAGCTATTTCACGTGAACAATATTTACATTCACATTCACTATGTGAGATACACTAGAGTTTGCCAAATTTTAGATCTATATGAGTTTGTTCACTATCTGTCTCCACTCGTTCCTGTTGCGGGCGATGGTTGACCAGTTCCCTCCCAGCTGCTGCTTGAATGTATCTGCCCATCTTCTTCTTGGCCTGCCTTGTGTTCTCCTTCCTATGTACGGGTCCCACATGGTGGTTTCTCGCGCCCATCTGCCTTGTTGCTGCCTTGCTACATGACCACCCCACTTCCACTTCGTTATGAGGGCTTTTTGTGTGATGTTCTCAGAAGCTGTAATTTTCTGCAGTGCCATGTTGGAGACCTTGTCTTTCAGTGAAACGCCAACTATCTTCCTCCCCATTTTCATATTTCGATGTTCGTCTTTTGCCTCCCTGTGAGGGCCCAGGTTTGGCAACCGTACGTTAGCACCGGGAATATACAGGAGTTAAGAGGTCGATCTATTATGAATGGAAATAACTACGTCATAAAATTGAAATTTCTGGGTTGGTTCCCTTTCGTATAACTGCATCCAATTGAGAGGTTTTCATACCTTAAAGTGCTGCATCCTAATCCAAATTTCGACCTACTCTAGACTAAAACCCGGTGCCATTGTCATGGCTTGGACCTTCATTTTAACATACTCTAAACTGTATTAGAACCAACGACCTTTATTCAACGTAGCATTAGAGACGCTCATTAACCGTTTCGTAAACCACAGATACAACCGGAAATATTTATGAAGACGTGACTTGGGGAAGAGAAGTTGTCAGAATTCGCACAATCTTCCATTATCAGGGATAGGCGTTCTTCAGCCTTCACGTCTCGTCCATCCTTTAATGACATGGTGTCGGCCAGAAGAGAACTTGAAGCGTTCGCCTTCGGAATATCCACTCACAGAGCAAAAATCCAGTTGCAATTACCCAAATGCGCCACCACGGATAACTCCATTAAAGTTAGATAGCATCAGCAGCCTTTAACCTTGCGCCAGTGGGGAGGGAAAGCACTGCACATCACAAAGCATAGCATGTGATGTGGGTGAGTCCAGCCTTGCGTGATACCGAACCCGTTGTCATGGCCACGGACGGTCTGAGCGCCGTGTACACTGGAGACAAGTGACGAATGGGATTTCTTAGCTCGATGATGGAAAAGATAGAACCGTATCACAGTCTACTGATTTTTTGCAAATCTCGTGATAAAGCGCTCCAAGCGGTTAGCAACTAGAAACAATAGACTGTCCACGGTCGACTTTGGACTGTGTCGTATTTCCATCGAGTGCTAGCTCGTTGCGTATTTCACATTGATGCTTGTGAAATGTTCGTTATTGGTTGTAATGAAAATGTTAATGGCTAAAATACAATAATTGGAATAATAATATTTTACTAGAGACGTAGAAAAATTAAGTTTGTTTTAATGAAATTTATTGATCACTTTTTATTTTCAATTCTGGTGGGATTATTATTGCTTAGGCCTACTTTTTTTTTTCAAAGGATATGTTTTTAATTATAGCTGTTAATTTTGTTGTTATTTTTATTTGTTACTTTACTAGAAACGTAGAAAAAGTCTGTTACAATAAAATTTATTGATCACGTTTTATTTCCAATTCTGGTGTGATTATTATTGCTTAACCTCATCCCACTTTGTTAACTACGTAAGCCTACACTACAAGTACCGGTATACGTAAGTTACTCCATTAATTCATATTTCCATTATTATTGTTGTAAAGGGAAATGCAAATTAATATTTATTGGTTTCATAGTTAATTATCGCTATAATCTTGAATGAGTGAAGCGCTTATAGTAAATTTCAGTTCGTTTTGCACAAACAAAAATAATATTAACCTATTTCTTGCAGGTATCTTGGAGTTTATGGTGGAATTTAATATACCTCATTAAAATAATAAATTAACTTTATGCATTTAATATTTCAATAATGGAAGGAAGGTGTTAATTTTTCCAAAAGAATACAACGAAAGTGTAACATATTTTGTTGTCTACTAGGAGAGAGATCTGCGATGATGAGGCGATAGTAGCGATCCTAGTGGTGAGCAACTATCTAATGTTTGCATATTTACTACGTATTGAGCTTCGCGACTGTGTATACTAGACTGTGACCGTATCATGATTAGTGGATTGACTGGGTGAGAAGCAAATAAGACCAGGCAAATAAAATTGTAGCTACCTAGTAGAGTTTACTTACTTATTCAGAAATGCCCTATATCTACGACATATAACCTCTGCTTCATTTCCCTCATTAAAAAAAATCATACTAATGATTTTCGTTGTCCTTAAAAATCCATCTTCCTCAGCTGGGCTTTAATGTAATGAATACGTCTATGAATGAATGGGTAAATAAAATTTGAAACTTAATAATATGGACCTTAATATACACTTCATTCATTCATTCATTCATTCATATTGTCGATCTGGTTGGCGAGTTGGTATAGCGCTGGCCTTCTATGCCCAAGGTTGCGGGTTCGATCCCGGGCCAGGTAGATGGCATTTAAGTGTGCTTAAATGCGACAGGCTCATATCACTAGATTTACTGGCATGTACAGTAAAAGAACTCCTGCGGGACAAAATTCCGGCACATCCGGAGACGCTGATATAACCTCTGCAGTTGCGAGCGTCGTTAAATAAAACATAACATTTCATTCATATTGTTCTGCCCAAGAACAGGTCTTTCACTGCAAACCAAGCATTTTTCAGTCTTTCCTATTTTCTGCCTTCCTTTTTGTCTCCGCATATGATCCATATATCTTAATGTCGTCTATTATATGATATCTTCTTCTGCCCCGAACTCTTCTCCCGCTCACCATTTCTTCCAGTGCATCCTTCAGTAGACAGTTTCTTCTCAACCAGTGACCCAACCAATTCCTTTTCCTTCTTCCTGATCAGTTTCAGCATTATTCTTTCTTCACCCACTCTTTCCAACACAGCTTCATTTCTTATTCTGTCTATCCATTTCACACTCTCCATTAATAATAATAATAATAATAATAATAATAATAATAATAATAATAGTTTTATTTTCTCTGGCAGAGTTAAGGCCATTAGGTCTTCTCTTCCACTCAACCAGGATCAAATCACATACAGAAAAATACATAGCGGTATACAAATATTAACTTAAAAATAATAATAAACATAATAAAGTAAAAAAGAGAGATTGAATACATATACACAATCAGTATTAACTTTAAAATAATAATAATAATAATAATAATAATAATAATAATAATAATAATAATAATAATATATAATAAAAAAGAGACTGAATACATAATCACAAACAGGAAGGTACATTTTAGTATACAAGTATTAACTTAAAAAAAAAAGATTTAATACATATCCATCTCCATATCCACATTTCAAAAGCTTCTAGTCGCTTCTCTCCAATTCGTAGTTTAGTAGGTTATTTTACGACTCTTTATCAACATCTTAGGTTATTTAGCGTCTGAATGAAATGAGATGAAGGTGATAATGCCGGTGAAATGAGTCCGGGGTCAGCACCGAAAGTTACCCAGCATTTGCTCATATTGGGTTAAGGGAAAACCCTGGGAAAACCTCAAACAGGTAACTTGCTCCGACCGGGATTCGAACCCGGGCCATCTAGTTTCGCGGCCAGAAGCGCTGACCGTCACTTCGTTATAATGTCCAAGAATATTACACTCAATTTATTTTCTGATCTTCAATCAAAATTAAATTCCAGTTAGCGATGTTTATGTAACCGGGTCTTAATGAGTGAGAGAATTGTTGTTCTATTGAGATTAATTAATTTATTAATGATTCAGATAGTGAACGAATCGTTGAGTGTGTGTAAATTACTGAATTAAACTTATAGAATGGGTAATTTAGTTAGTGAATTAATTCAGTGAGTTGGTGAAACTGATTTAATGTTAGAAAAAATAAGCTGTGAATGAGTGAATTTCAGTGAATGAGTTAGGTAAATGAATGAATTAGTGATAACGTGAATAAATATAACAGTTTCCCACGATAAGTTATTCCGGAAGTCTGTTTGTAGAAGCCTCGAAGTGTACAAACATAAAATCTGAAAGTTAATAATTCCACATAGCAGGAATGTCTGAAATGAGTACATGGTCGTTGACCCAGAAGATAACAAATGGTGAAGGTACTTTATTTTATAACATGTTTACATTTAAATTTAATTGCCGCGAGTCTGTTTTGAAATGGTATGGAGCACAGCAGAACGAAACTAGCATTATTCTGAAACCTATGTTTATACTTAACACTTCAACTGGCATGAGGAGAATTCCTCAAGTGGAAAAACAGCAATCGCTTTGTATCCCGAGAATATAATGAGGTATGGGAGGAGGTAATGGTTCTTGCTAAGTATTTTCTACTCACACAAACACACACACACACAAGTTCTTGCTAATGTTGTTATCGAAAATTCTGTACGTGTTACGAAAAAAAGAAAATAAAAAAGGTCGAATGCTTTTTCTAACTCGAATAGCCCACACACTGGAACATGAGTTTAAACACCTAGCTGTTCGTGACATGCTTTGCGGAGTTCCACCTGTGGGCGCTAAAAGTGTATGCAAATGGATGAAACCTCCATTCACGATTGTTACTCAGAGCGTGATCGATTGTTGTGTCGGATCCCGCGACGGGCAAATTGCTCCTCATCTTGTTAGTGAGGCACATCCCCGTGTAAGAGCTGCTCGTTGCAACAATGATATAATAGCAACAAGGATCCAGAGTTCCAAGAACTTTCCGGATCGACCGATGAGTTCATTAATGGATGGATTCATGGAAGAAATTATGTATGCAAGAGTATCAACACGAATAGATTTATACAGGAACTGTCTCATACGAATAGGAATGTCTCTTTTGGAGCAGAATTTTACTTGCAGTGTTTTGTGATAAGAAATTAATATAATCTTCGAAGGAAAGAACATTAGATTCCATTGTCTTTAGCCACCATTTAGCGAGGTTCGTTACTACTACTAGATAGAACAGTGGAAACTGAAGATCAAGCTTGTCCTATAATATTTAACTGTTAAATTTATTTAGAATTAAGTCTATTTTTGTATTATATTGTATGTTATGTCATTTTTCTTGTTTACTGACGACGCCATGAATGCTTGTAATTCTATTCGGCTAATAAAGATCTAATCCAATCTAATCTAATCTAATCCCGCGATGGTACCAGTTTGTTTTTTTTTTTATGTGAAGAATTCGGTGACATCCATTTCAACGTCTCCCAAGTTTTGGAAATTTCCTTCAAGCAAGAAGTGGGCCATGGCTCCAAACAGATGATATAGTGAAGAAGCAAAATCAGGGCTAACAAGCAAACATTCTGATGGGGGCAGATAATTTTTTTTTCCCTTTTATCAACAGTAACCTCAATAGAGGTTTTGATTTATCTAGAGAAAATCAAAACTCGAGTGGGATTTAATTGACTATTACACGATTAGAAGAAAGTATATAAAGATTAAAAGAAATAAAGTACTCCAATACAATAAAATATTAATTGACTTACGAAAATACAACTGTCTTCAAATGTATTATTGTATCATCTCTAAATTACAAATATTACGGTAGATGTCAGTAGTGTGTTATGTTTAGCTGTTTTCTTGTTATCAGTTGTGCCAACTATGGAATCTTCATTGAACTCTGTGGACGGTTACTAGTCAAGAAGGCTTTGTTGATTCAATTTCATTTTTATTAAAACAGTTGCATTCCACTTCAGTTATATCGATCCCAGTAATCAACGTCACTTGACACATGATTTTCAATAAATCTTAGTATTAAACAATCTCTGATACGTGATTATTCATAATATCATATAGCGGAAGCAATAACATAACCTAAATAATATAAACAAGTGTTAGAAAAGTTGTAATTAGAGATGATGAAATAAACAGGAAAAGTTTTAATTAAGGAGGATGAAATAAAAAAAGATAAATAATTTTAAAAGGAACAATTATTGAAAGTACAATTTTGAAATTTGAATGTTTTAGTGGTTGGTGGTTCAGTTGATGTTATATTGGACGTGTGCGTGAAAGAAGTGGAACTCGTTGATGTACATGGTTTATTCCTCAATTTATTCAGGATTTCCGAGTGGTGCTCTTCATTTATTTGTAAATAGGATTTCAGGGAAGATGCATAGCTACGACCAGTGATCTTTATTAACTCTTGTTCTTGAATGCCAATGCGAGTCATATTTGAAACTGCTGTGCATCGACTGGAGTGACTTGTAATTTTCTGTTTTTGTGACGTCCAGACCAGTGCAGTTTGAAATGTTGGCAAGCAAAGAAACAAATGCTACGGTAGTGATAAAAATAAACAAATGCTAGG